>NW_008599352.1:57334-114764 GCF_000691845.1 Merops nubicus
TTGCTTTGGTGGGGAGGATTTCCTTGCAGAGCCTCAGACTGAAGTTGTCTGGACAGCTGTTGTCCCACTCCACATAAAGGTGCTGGGGACCTTTTCCAGATGTAACCTCATCCTTTTCTCTCACTTTGGTAGTCACTATTTCAAAACTTCTTCCAAAATGTTGCTGCTTCTTCCTTACAGTCACCCCCATTTCTAGCTAATGGGAAAATATTAGAGAGATAATTTCTGGGCATCTGAGAGCCATCCTCCTCCCAGCTTCTCAGAACTGTTTGGGTGGGTCATCCTCTTCAGCTCCAGTAGGAGCTGAGCACTCAAGGCTCTTGCCTCCTGCATTTCTCTGCATCCTAGTGTATACTGTGCTGATTACCTCAGTTTGCTAACACTGAGAGACCAGGAAAAAGATTTTCAGTTTGGAAGAGGGCAGATTTGAACCCCACTGGGGGTAGAGGGACAGCCAGTGTTTTTGTGTCTTGATAAAGCTACAGGCTACAAGAAATAAGCCTCCTGCCTGGCAGTCTGGGAGAGATTCTCCTTTGATTGAAATGGCACTGGTAATGTGTTTACAGAGCAAAGCTCTTGGAATCCATCCCTCCCCTCCCTTGTGGTTGTCTGCAGGCTTACAGCACATCTTTACAACATGGAAAAACTTGGGAAAGGAAACAGTGGGAAGCTTCCAAGACCTCAAGGTGCTGCTGCACGTGGCTGAGCTGAAACAGGGCACTCTCTTTTGGCAGGGAACCTCAGACAGCAGAAACTCCCCTCCCCAGGAAAGCTTGGCTCTCAGCTGGTTTGTGGGGAGATCACCACAATCACACCTCAGCTCTAGCCAGCTGCTTACTTCTTTCAAAGACCCTTTACTTCAGGAGTACTCTGGTTTCTTTTTTCTGCTGGATCAAAC
Organism: Merops nubicus; assembly: GCF_000691845.1. NCBI lineage: Eukaryota > Metazoa > Chordata > Aves > Coraciiformes > Meropidae > Merops > Merops nubicus. Next base: position 58,233 of record NW_008599352.1, read on the forward strand.
TAGTGTAGACAAGCATTTTTGGCAGAAAGGGACTTTTTTTGCCTCAAACTCTCTGGCTGTCCCTTCTCACATGATGATAACAGCCTGGCCTTTAGAAGATACACTGCTGCAGTTACCACCAAGATCAACAATAGCTCACAATGGAAGGTCTCACAGCTGGGATTTCATAACTGCCTTGCTGGGGAAGCCACCATCTGTGGATCCAGCAGCAGTGACAATGCAGGAATGTGCTGAGCAGCCCAAGCTGATAAAACACATGTGGAGTTGCACTTTGTCTTCTCCACGCTCCAAAGATGTGATTTTCTAAAGCTGGGGATTTGTTTCAGGTTCATTTTTGCTTGAAATATTTTTGGTGGGGCTTTCTGACTACTCAGTGAGGCAGCTTTTGTGGCTTGTGTTATAGATGGTCCATCACTTGCTGAATTGGACAAAGTGTCCTCCTCCTGGGGAAACAGCAGTTTTCTTACCAGACAACTGTCCTAGCCCATGAGCTGGAGAGTATAGATCAAGGTTCCTTCCAGGGAAGGGCCACGAGAATGATCCGAGGGCTGGAGCAGCTCTGCTGTGAGGACAGACTGAGAGAGTTGGGGCTGTTCAGTCTGGAGAGGAGAAGGCTCCCAGGGGACCTTATTGTGGCCTTCCAGTATCTTAGGGGGGCTACAGGAAAGCTGGGGAGGGACTTTTTAGGCTATTTGGTAGTGACAGGACTGGGGGGAATGGGTGAAATGCTGGGGTTTGAACCCCGAGCCCTGAATTAAGGTTGACATATGGGTGATCCCCACAGCCCTTCATCCAGAGGGGTGAGTTTGCCTTTCAGCTCCCCCCAGGGTGTGTCCAGCCCTGCAGGGAGAGCCAGAAGGGAAATGAGCCCCAGGGGTCCCGCAGGGAGCTGACAAAGGTCAGGGGTCTGCTGGGGGATAAAAGCTGGGACCACTTGCAGGGAGTCAGGAGTGTCTGTCTGTGGAGTGCACTCCACAGAGCTCCCTTGTTAAGGGAAGACTTCCTGACTCTCCCCGGAGCTGGGCCCCAGTCTGCTTAAGACATTTGTGAACGTGGGCCAAGACACCTCCTGACTCCCTGGAGCTGGGCCCTGCTCAGTTCAGACCTTTGTGAACACGGGCTGGACAGGTGAGAGTTGCCCTGTGGGCACCTTTCTCTTATTTGTTCAACCTTCTGATCTGGCTGTTTCCCATCCCATCCAAGGGAAACCTTGGCTCTCTGTTTGTGCCACCTATTGTCAGTTGGATTATGATTTTTTGGGATCATTTGGTGTAATGTTAGTTGTATGTGAACTAACTGACTTGTTTGTACCCCCAGCAATCGTTCATGGCATGACCTTTTTGTACTCAATACATTCCACCTACTGGTTCATCTTCCTCCTGGTTGTGTCCTTTGTGTTAGGCCGAGTCCTTGGCAGAACACCAGGAGAGTGGTGAGACCCTGGAAGGGGTTGCCCAGGGAGGTGGTTGAGGCCCCATCCCTGGGGGTCTTTAAGGCCAGGCTGGAGGAGGCTCTGGGCAGCCTGATCTAGTGGGAGGTGTCCCTGCTCATGGCAGAGGGGTTGGAACTGGGGGATCCTTGGGGTCCCTTCCAACCCTGACAGATTCTGGTTCTGTTCTATCAGAGGACTTAGTAGTGTTGGCTTGATGGTTGGACTTGATGATTTGAAAGGTCTCTTCCAACCTAAAGGATTCTATAAGGTTGGTGTGCAGTAGTTTACACTTTTTTACAAATCTGTACACAAGGACAGATTTTATACAAAGCATGTGAAGGTGAAGTATGGGATTACTAGTTTTAGTCTTTATACTTCTGACTGGAAGCAGAACCAGCATTTCCAACTACAAATCTGTACACTTCACACAAGGACAAGTTTTATACAAAGCATGTAAAGGTGGAGTATGAGATTACTGGTTTTATTCTTTATACCTTTGACTGGAAGCAGAACCAGCATTTCCAAAATGCTACTCCAGCTTTCTGCTCTCTGAGGAGCCTGGAAGCAACCTCACAAGGTGGCTACAGCAGTCTGTCCTGCTCTGTTTTGCTCATTTCAACGTGTAAGGAAAGAAATCCCACTTAGAAAGGATGTTTTCCTTGTACCACATGCGTTTGATTTGAGTGAGAGGCTTGTCACTAGAAGCTGTGTGTCTCAGCTGAAACTGAGCCAGCTCCTTGGGTCTGTGGTGTGCACAAGACACTGCCAGTGTTGTATTCTCCACCCTGTGGCTTATCACAGAGGCTGTGGGATAAACCACAGCCTCTAAGACTAGGGTTTGGAGAGAGAGAGCTGTGTTCCTTTCAGCCTGTGTGGGGCTGTCCATCAGGTGCCCCAGGAAGGCTGTTCTGTTTGTTGTGCCCTCTGTCCCTGCACAGGAGCCACAGTGTAAGATCTGAAAACAAACTAACAAGCCCTTTGTCTCTGTTTCTCCTCTTTGTGAAGTTATGATGGACAACCTTGTCTTCACCCAGTGTGGAGCGTTAGCTGAAACACATTTCCTCCCCTGTTTGCCTAATCAGGAAAATCCCAGTTATCTTCCCAATGCATAGAAGCCCTCTCAGCCTCTACCTCTTGCCCTGGAAGGACTCAGGTTTTTCTCTGTGCTTTCTTCTCATACCTGGGCTGTGCTTCCTGCTCTATTTCCCAGAGAAAGAGTTAACAAGCAGGAGCCAAGGACTGCTGAGACTCAATTTAAAAAACATAGCCATGCTTTTTTCCCTCTCAGCTGGCTAATAAAGCATCACTCTTCTGGCTGCAGCACTTCCTTGAAGCCATCACCCATTCTTGCTGCATAAGAATTTGTCCAAAGGCCATTAACATCAAAGGAGGAGAGAGCTCCCTGGGCTCTGGATCAAGCCCTGGAAGGGCTGCATATTAGGACTCAGCTGCATACCATGGACATCCAACAGGCTTAATGTTTCTCTGAAGAAGTTTTTCCAAACAACATTCTTGGAGATGTCTTTGGAGGATCCAGACACTAAAGACAATGTTCCTCACAGCATTTCTCTTCCAGGACAGCTGATTATTTCAGCAGGGGGAAAAAAATTCTTGTATTGTTTCAGTCCCATTAGTAAATACCCATCAGATTTTAAAAATAAGTCTAAGGGAGTATATAAACACACTTGAAATAAAGACCAAAGACTGTGTTCATCTGTAGTGCTTGAAGTGTTTGGGATTAGGTGGCATTCCAAGGGTTAATCCCTGGAGATTAGTGTGGCAAGCACTCCTGGTGTTGCTCACACGTGTCCTGTGCAGAAGGCTGTGTTTTCACAGCAGGCTTTCTAGGAGGGTTAGCCAGAAAAGCTTGCAGTCAGGTTTACAAGCAGAAAGAACTGCAGCAACACCAATGGCCAATGCACAGAGCTGTTCTTTCAAGAGATGAACCTCAGCTAAGTGGATGTCATATATCTCTATATATCTGATGTATCACTAACATATCAGCCTAAGTTTGATAGGTTCATAGAAAAGAAAAAGAAGTTTTGCAGCTAAGAACTGATACTTCATATCCAGAGGCCCAAATCTAGTGACAAGGGGCTACCAGGCATGTGCCTCCTTGTGCTTTGCACTTTCCTTTCCATGCTCAGCATCTGCTCTCCTGTGCTGCATCAGGATCCACAGCTGGGGGTTTGTGACCTCATGCTTGGTGCAGGGGCACCAAAAAGGCAGGTATGAGTGAAATGCTGTCAGCATTGGGCCAAGGCTGGGATCAGGCTGGAACTGCTTTAGGGTGAAAAGCTCCTGTCTGGGTTTAAAGCTGATGTGCTGGGCTAGGAGCAGGAGTGAGATTGCTTTTATCCCTGGCCCACAATGTCACTTTAGTGCACTGAAAAACAAGGTAGGCTAGAGACTTTTGCTGTTCTTTTCTCTGTTTCTCTCAGTCAGGAAGTGAAATAATTTATCTCCTGAAAATTTCATGAGGACAAGTTTAATAAAAAATAAAATCAGAGGGAACGAGTGTGAGCAACAGAGCCTAGTTCTGAGCTGACTCTTACAACAGCCCAGGGGTGGGACAGCCCAACAGATTTATACTCCACACCTCTCTCTGCTGAGAAACAATGTACTGGAAATGCTTCCCAGGCAATTTGATGTGGAAAGAGAATCCAGAGACTTAACTGTGTATTGGATGAGGCTGAGCCTTCCCTTGGACAAAATGGTTTGGCCAGCTAGGGTGGAGTGGTGTTGGGAGCTGCAGATGTCCCCAGTGGTTTCCATGCTCTGGCTGGGATAGACCCTTCCCTAGAGGCCAGGGGTGGATGGCAGGACACTCCATTTCCAGACAACAGAAAGAAGCAATTTTTACACCTTGTAGAAACACTGGAGTGTATTCTGAGAGGGTTTTGGTTCCCAAGTGATTAAAACCCAAACCCAAGCCTTCAATGTTTGCCTCTGCATCACCAGAAGCTTTAATGCTGAGAGAGACACTGGCAGGATGAAACCAGCCTGGCAGAGCAGAAGGTCAGAAGGATGTTTCAGAGTCTACTCTTTTTAATGAAGTTCAACAGCTTCACTCTCAGCCCTCTTACCCTGGTGACAGCTTCATCTCCCTCTGGCTGAGGCTGTGGCATGAATCAGGCTGTAAAAAACACATCTTGGGTCTCGTGTTGCACTTCATCTACAAAGTGCCTCAGAAACATGAGCCTGCTGCATCCCAAAGGGTGTCTGGATTTTATTTTCCAGCCCTCAGCTTGCTCCCTTTGCAGACCTAGGCAGCAACAAGCTGTTTCTGGTTAGGGCTGTCCAGAGCTGTGATTAGCCTGCTGCACACATAAGAGGGAAATTAAACCATTTAGTTGTGTTTAGCAGCTCAACCCCTTCTTTAGACCCTCTCTCCCCACTAAACACTTTAACTAAACAATGACTAATGAGGCCAATTTGCTGTCGATTAATTGCCCCAGGAAAGGACCCCTAATTGTGGTGAGCAAGGTGGCAGCTCTAAAGCATCCAGGGGCCAGATGATGGTCAGCGACCCCCCTACCTCTGCCTCGGGCTTATTACCGTCTTTGTGTTTGTTGCAAAGTGCTGTTAATTGGGAGCTGGGGACAAGGAAATGAGAACTCTCAGGGCTAATTGATAGGTACCTGCGGAGGGCTTTAGTGGCTTCAAAGTTCCTTTGACTTTGGAGCAAAGTCCTGGTGTTTTCTTTTTGCTTTGAAAACCAGGGGCTGCCGTGGATTAGGGGGTGGGAGTCTTAATTTTTCCCAACAGATGGAGGTCCTACTTGCCAATAAAGAGGAAAGTAAATAGGCTGGAGGAAGCAACTAACTAATGAGGATATATGGAAAAGGTTGTGGTGACTTTCTCCATTTGTATCCAAGGTGCCTTTTTGGGGACAAGCAGTTAAAGCACTTAAATGGAGCTTATGGGCTTGCTGAGGAATTTTCAGTAGTGTTTCCTCCTGTGTCTTGGATGGATTAAATAGATATTGCTGCATCTTAGGTCTATAGAGTGGGAATAACAGTTCTGATTTTTAATGGCATCACTTCTGCTAAGCAGTGGTTCTGTTCTTGCCACGCTGGGCTTGTGCTGTGTCTGGGTGCTCAGGTCAGAGAGCAGATATTGGAACTGTCTGGGAGCTGTGGCACGGCTAGTTCCAGCATACACCAAGTTGGGAAGAGACCTCTAGAAGTGTTGCTGGTTTTAGCTTCCACCAAGGGTGGCCTTGATGATTTCTTCTTCCATCCCAGGAGCTGGATGCGAGCTCACACCTCTGAACCACTGGGCTGACTCATTTCTAGGAGATCAGGGATGTAGCACCACTCCTTGCCTCCTCCCATAGCCTTGAAGGATAAAGCTGGTCCAGCCTGCCCACAGGATCCCAGTTTCTATCTCAGGAGGAGTTGTTTTGGCCAGAAAAGACAAGGACAGCAGCAGCAGGCATCTGCATCTTCTCTCATCTGTGCTTTCTTGCTGCCTCTCCTGAGCAGCCCCTGGTTTGTAGGAACTGCTACAGCGAGTGTTGTGAGACACAGTAATGTTGTGTGGAAACAAATCACTGGCTTTCATCTGGAGAGCAACAGTGATTGCACTGGGGGAGCACGCTCTAGTTTTCATGTCTCAGTCTTTCTTATTATTTAAATGAATGTGAGTTGCAGTGTCATGAAAGTGAAGGATTGACAGCAATTAACTGCAACGGGCTCGGTGCGAGCAGGTTCTGCGCACGCCCAGCCTACCTGCTCCTGTCCCTGCACCTTCCCTGGGACCCCAGCTCTGCCCCTGCACCCCTCCTACCCTGCAGCCCCCCTCAGCCTTCCCAGCCCGGGGCATCATGCAGCATCTCTGCCCTGCGTGCTCCCAGCTCCTCCAGTGCAAACTTCTTGAGGGCATTGGCTGCTGGTTACGGTGGGGCTTGCAATGAATGGCAGTGGCACGTAAGATGAGCTGCTGAGCTGGCATCAGGCGTGTCTTGTAGGTGTAAAATGAGTTTCCAGCCCTTCTCAGAGCTCATTTCCATCTCTGCAGAATCTGTCCTGGCATGGGGAGAGCACCCTTCCTGTTTGGGGGTGCTACACTGTGCTTCGTGTCAGCCCCTGCTCCCCACCCCATCTGGGCGGATCCAAACACAGGGTAACAGAAGCCCCACATTATATTTATGCTGAAAGGGAGGAAAAAAACTTTTCAGCAGTACTAGAGAGCCTGGCAGTGTGTTCTCATAGTCCCTGGAGTCAGAAGTGCTCAGCAGCAGCTATCTCCCCTAGAGGGACAAGTTCTTAGGCTGAATACAAAACCCCTGGAAGTGCTGTAGTGCTTCCCCTGCTGCCTGTCTGCAGGCAGTGGTTTCACCTGTGCTAATGGCTCAGAGACACCAGACACAGGAGAGTTTTCCAGCTGAGGGTCAACAAGAGCTGGCTGGGCCAGGTGAGGCTGTGACATCCAGAAGATCCCAGTCCCAGGAGGTTTTATTCCCATCAATCTCTCCTCCAGCAGTCTGGGGACTGTGAAAACAAAACACAACCCACACCTGGGAAAAAATAATAAGGTCAAAGCTTCTCATTTTAAGACTGTCCTTAAAAGGTGTGTGCAAAGTACTGACAAGTGGCAAGAAGGCAATGCTAACTGTTGCTGGTGCTGACAGTTTTGGCATTTTAACATGCTGGTTTGACACCCTGAAAATTAAAAGTCTCTGACTTTTTATCTGAGTGAAATTACTGTCCACTGAGATCCAGTCAGTTTTAATGCTAGCTGGCTTTGGATTCTAAGAAGACAAAGCCAAACCAGGTTTTAAATCCACAGTGAAATTATTTCCTGCCCTCTTCCCTTTCATCTCAGGCTTTCTTGCCCTCTGACCAAGGTGGCAGCTGAAGGGGATCAGCCATTATACTCCTAACAGGATTTCAGTCTTGGTGTCCCTCTTCTCCCTCATCTGAAAGAGTGGCAAGCCAGCTATGACCCTCTGGACAGATGCTCTTCCTCTCAGGCACTGGGTCAGCATGGCCAGATCTGTTTGTATTTGCTGAGTTTACTTGATCCTTTGTGGACTGAGATGACTCAAAGGCTTTGGGAGGTGACAGGGTACACATGTCCTGACTGCAGCTCTGCTGCTGCTGCCCCAGCTTTCACTGCTCTCTCCTCAACCATTTTGGTTGGCATTGCACTGTTCTGCTAGGACCTTGGGCTGTCTTACAGCTCCATCTGCTAGTCCTGCTTGAGCTTAGTCCTTCCTAGTTTGTTTTGTGGCTTTTTTTCCCTGCTGGTAACTGTGATGCTACAGGACTGAGGTGCCTTCCGAGCTGCTTTGCTCCCTGGAGTAGAAGTAGTGTTTTGGGTTTCTGCACCAGAACTTGGAGGGCTCTCTCCCAGCCTGAAGCTCTGTCTTGGTTGTGTCTGCCCTGAGCTGTGAGACAGGGGACTCCCCTCGTTCAGTGGAACAGAAAGGAGAAGGGGAAAGTGCTTCTGAGTGCTGCTCCCTCAGTGCTGAGCCAGACCATGATGCTGCAAGCCACCTCTGTCTGGTGTGCTGAGAAACATGAAGCCACAAGTGTCCCTTGGAGGAGATAAGGTACTTCATTTTCCAACTGGGATGTTTCCTTTTGGCTGCCCTTTATGCAGCTCCAGGGTATTGGCTGGCCAAGGCATTTGCTTATTCTCCAACACCACATTTATGATTGGTTTGGGGTTTTTTTTTTGTATTGCCAGGCATTTGCTGTGCAGAATGGCTGTGTGATAAAGGGGGAGGAGGCACAAGATGGATCTGTAGTCAGTGAAACTCTCATGTACCCCTCAGTATGGTGTGATCAAATCCTCTGACAACATCAGTGCTCTCCAACAATGTGTATTTTGTTTTGTTCTCTTGCCTCCTGCTTCCTCTGGCAGTGAGTCACCAATGTGGGATGTAGCAGGGCTTGTGTTTGTCAGGGGAATTTGCTTTGAGAGGATTTGATTTTCTTCTGTGTTTTGCTCTACCCACTATTGTGCTGCTCAGGGAGGTGTCCCTGCTCTGAAATTCCTTCTCTCCAAGGGATGGGGAACCTGTTGCAGTCAGCTGTTTCCCCAACGTGCCTTGCTTTGGTTGGTTCATCATGAGCTGGTCAGCCACCAGTGCTAGCTCTGGAGGAGCAAACCAGCCTCCCAAGGTCCCTTCTCCTTCCTTCCTGGTGCCAATTAGAGCAGGTGTCTGAGGGCCTTATCTGGGCAAGTTTTGTGTATCTGTAGGGGTGGAGTTTCCACCACCTCTTGGGGGAACCTGTTCCTGTCTTTGACCTCTTCAAGGTAAAGGCTTTTTCCTCATCTTGAGTCAGAATTGTCCCCACATTGCAGCTCATGTCTGCTGCTTTCTGCTGGTCGCTGCACACCTCTGAGAACAGCCTGTCTGTCTTCTCTGCACCTTCCCACCAGCTCCTTGCAGGCAGCAGTAAGATCTCCCCTCTGCTTTCTCTTCTTCAGGCTGAGCAGACCCAGCTCTCTTGGGTTCTCCTTCTATGTCACATGCTGTAGCCCCCTGACACATCTTGGGAACCTTCCAGTGGACTTGCTAAAGTATGTCAATGGCCTTCTTGTACTGGAGAGCCCAAAACTTCTCCAAGGACTGTGACTGTGAGGTGTCTTCTGTCTGTCTAAAGCTGTCTTTGTCCACTCCCAGTTTTTAATCAAATGGTTGCTAGCTGACACAGTGACATCTTCTGATCCTTGCACTAAGCTCCTAGCTGGGTCTCCACCCAGGGCTGGGTGCACTCCAGCCCCTCCTTTGCAGAGAGCACACCTCACCTCCTCCCCTTCCCAGCCTGACTTTTCTGGAAGGCCTGTGTCCATCCTGCACAGCACAGCCAGCCCTCAGAGGTGTTCCACCATGGCTCTGGCATCCCAGTGGGTTTATAGCACTGGGAATCTGTGTGAACATCCAATTCCTCCTTTTTTTAAACCGTGATACTTTCATTGGTGCAGAGACATTTGAGATGGGCCCTCAGTTGTCCTGCTTTCACAAGGGGGGTGCAAAATCCTTCCCTATTGTCCTGCTCCCCAGCTGCTTCCTCAGTGCCCCCCATGCAGTCACTTCTCCCCAGATTATGGCAATCATTCCCCAATACACCCAGCTTAAATCTCTCCTTGCCTAGGTGAGTGAGCCAGTCAGCAAAGACACATCTGCCTCACTTTGCTCAACAGGTCCTCATCCTGCTCAGGAGCCCTGGTTCCTCCCAGGGCCTCCCATGGTCAGAGGTGCTGAAGTGTTGTCCATGACTTTGGGGCATACAGAGAGGGGCTAATGAGCTGTGGGTTGTGAACAGTATTCCTGGGAACCCAGCAGCACAGCTGGAAGGGGTGAGTTGCTCTCTTCAGGCTTCATTTGCTTTTCCCCACCTAGCTCCTAGGCAGCTTTGCCTCGAAAGGACCATCAGCTCCTTCTGCTAAGGAGGGGGCAGGGGAGGCTGCTGTCTGTTTACTCTGTGCTAAGCAAACCAGAAAATGATGTTGTTTCATTCCTCGCTACACACAAATTCAGAAACTGAAAATATTTACCAAAAAAAACAGATTCCTGTTTAGCCAAACTCCCTCAGCACCTCCAGGGTGTGAAGCGTGGGAGCAAGACATGGGTGTGTGAGAGGAGAGGCTGCACCAGCCAGCTCTGCTTGGGGGACAGTGTGCTGGTGTGCTCCACACCTGGAAGTACCTGTTTGGGTCCCAGCGTGGTCACTTTGGTCCTGTGACACAAACTCAGTTAGCCTGGAAGGTCTTTAAGCATCCTGAAAGCCATGGCTGATCTCGTGACTCTTTGAAGACCCTACCACACTTTTAATGCTGTGCCCAGTGAGGGGCAGTCAGACTGAAGCTGCTTAGCATCTGGAACTGTTTGGGGTGTAAAAATTAGCTGGGACAGTGCTTGGAGCCTGCTGACTCCTTCCTTGCAGGCTTAGGGCAGTCAGGCAAGTTCTTAGAGTTTTTCTGAAGCCCCTCAAACCTGTCCAAACACAAAGCAGCATAGTTGGAGCACAGACCATTTCTACCTGCAGATCCCTGGAGCAACAGTAGATGTTATTCTGGTACAACTTCAGAGACTCAGGCAGTGATGAGGAGTGCAGCCTGTGAATGGAGACTGTGGCTGCCTCTGGTTAACAGAGACGTTCACGAGTCAGGCTGGGTAACAAGATCCAAACTTGCTTTTGTCTTCACAGTTCCACCAAAGATCTCCAATATCTCCTCGGACATCACGGTGAACGAGGGCAGCAACGTCACCCTGGTCTGCATGGCCAACGGGCGTCCTGAGCCTGTCATCACCTGGAGGCACCTCACCCCCACAGGTAGGACATCCAGCTGGACTCAGCTGTGCTGGTGATTTCTGTACAGTTGTCTTTCAACATCAGTAGATTTTGGTAATGATACAGAGAGCTGTGAGAAGGTGGCAGAACCTTAAATGCACTGGAGTCTTGTTTTGCAGCGTGGTTCCCCTGGCAGAGTGACCAGGTTGCCCAAGGGAACAGATGAAATCAGTAGATGCTCTACAGAATTGGACTTGTAATTCTGTTTAGCTTTGGTCTTCATGTTCTTGTCCCAATCTCTGCTGCTGGTAATGCACAGCATGGTGGTGGAGACAAAACTCTGCTGGTGCCAGACAGAGGGGAAAGGGTTTCTGTTTAGATGTTCCATAGAGGAGGTTCTTTCCAAAAACCATTGAATTTGCCTTAAAAGGGAGAGGCAAACAGTGGCAGAGGTGATGTCATATTACTCTCCACTTTGGCAGACAGTCTTCCTGTGTCAGGTGAGGTGTGTAAAGAAGACATTTGATTTGCAAGACGAGTGAAGAGCAGGGTGGAGGCAGAATAGAGGAGAACTCACCAGCTTTGTTCTGCTCTCTAGCTGTGCCTTCCACGCTCCAGGATGTGAGTTGGAAGGAGAATATCCTTTCAGCAATGAGATTCTGTGGGGTTGGCAGCTTGGGTTTTTAAGGAAACCTTCACACCCTACAGATTTATCAGTGGGATGGGAACAAGAGGTTGGTTTCCCTTCCTCTGTATCGTGCCCTTTGAGGATAGAACTCTTTACCTGATTCCAGTGGCTGTCAGATATGCTTTCATCTAGAGTGTGTGGGGAAAGCATTGCTTAGCTCCATAGGAATAGTCTTTTGTGGTACCCCCATACATGTAAAGGGTTAAAGAGGGTTTTAGTACAGGCAGAGGAGAAACTTTCTGCTTGTGCTCCAGAAAATCAAGCTCTATCAATGCAATTCAGCAGCCAGCAAATGGGAGAGCATTGCAGGAATAAAAAGTTGGACAGAGAAAAGTAGAATGTCATACTGGAACAGAGCTCAATCCAAGGGGGGGTGGCATCCAGAAGCCCCTGGGTTTGGGGCCTGTGGTGCAGACTGGAGCTCCTCAGATTCCCTGTCTCATCCCTTCAGCCAAACCAAAGTCCTTCTGAACTTTGTGTATATGAAAGCCAGACAGGCAGTTTTCTTGCAATACCAAAAGAAGGAGGATGGTGAGATACTGCCAGGAAGAGGTGTGGGGAACAGTTGCTGAGGAGGGCACTACTCTGTGGTATCATCACTACCTGACTTTCCTCTTCTGCTGTTTGCAATATTAAATGGCATGATGATGTCGTTTGCATATATAGGGAAATAGAATGAGGGGTTTTTTTCACCTTTAATTATGTATACAGTGTCTTCTAGTTCTGGCATTTCTTCTCTCACGACTTATTTCATATCCAATCTTCCATCTAACTGTGACATCAGTCTTTCAGTCCTCCATCTAACTCTTTCTCATAGCAGGAGAAACTCATTAGCCATTCTGTGAGCACAGCCTAACATTGTCCAAGCTGAGAGCATTACAAGGGTGCTGGCTTAAATCATCAAGAAAACTAAAGCCTGGGACACATGAGATGCATTGTTCAGAGCAGTAATAAGGAGATTTTTGTCCTGACTCATCACTTTGGCTGCATGTTTGTGCTCTGTGGGTTGGTTTTTTTTCCAGTTGTACCACCCACTCCATAGTGTTAGACACAGGCTTCTATTATTCATCTTTAAAAGGCTCCTCAGAGCAAATCTCTGACTGTCCCCACTGGTGAGCAGCGGGACTGGGGAATCCCATCCCCACTTGGATTCCAGGGTCAGTTTTCCTGGGTCCTTTGTTCAGTTTTCCCTTCACACATTTCCTCCTGGGCTGTGTGTCTCAGAGGCGTTGCCTGGTTAGCATCCTTCAGTGCCACCTCACCAATCCAGCCTCAGGCCTCCAGTGAAGCCTGCCAAGCATCCCTTCCCTAACCAACTAGAGCTAAGGGGAAGGGGCAGGCAGGTCCCCAGTCTGTCACCTCCATGTCTCACTGCTGCTTGTTCTCTGTCTCTCCCCCCTTCTTCTCCCATCTGTTATCTTTTATGGGTACAACGGAACTGCTTTCAGGCAGACGTCAGGTCTTTGAGCAGCATGAAGCCCAGCAAGGCACTTGTCCCAAAATGAGGGACAGAAGGGCTTCTTTTAATTGTTTTCCTCGAGGCTGACAGTTAATACAAATTCCAAATCTATTCCAGAACTATTGCCATTAGAAACACATCTTGGAATCTCCCCTTTCCAGAACTGTAAAGCATTTTGGCTCCGTTAATGCTCGTTTTGAAGACATCTGCTATGCATCAAAGAGCTATTTTAGATCATTGTAAAGGCTTCTAAACTATGTTTCCTTGGATTTTTTTTTTTTTTCTGTGGTTAAACTCATGACTGCAGAACTGGAAGCACCAGCATTATTGAGCTTGTGGAGGAGGTTTTGAATGGACAGGTTGTGAAATTAAACCAGCATCGGGGGGCAAGAGTGCCAAATTACTTTGTGCACTATCCTAAAGGAGTTCATTAGCAAATTTGTCTGCTGTTGCTTGCATTCACTGACTTTGTCAATAGTGTTTGCTGGCTAATTACCTGAGTTAGGACCACAGAAATTATTTATCTCTAGTTGGCTGGGAAGTGGAGGACACGAATGCAGAGGGAAAATGGTGTTGTTACTTATGCAGAGAAGGCAAGGATGCATGTGATAGTTCATTTAGATGCTGCTGGGCCCCAGGAGTGATCATAGCCCTCTCATCTGCCTATCTGGGCAGCTGAATAATTGCTGTATAAAATGCTCTATTGCTTCCTTTGCTGGCCCTTCAGTGGGTAGTTGAACTAGGTGTGATTTTCTTACAACAACCATTAAGTCCCCAAGCCCTGAAGCAACCCATAAAGAAAAAAGAAACAGAGTGGCTAAAAGGATGAGGGTAGTGATTGTGCCTCTGTATTTGGCATGGGTGAGCCTGCACCTCAAATACTGGGTTCAGTTTTGGGCCCCTCACTACAAGAGGGACATGCTGGAGCATGTCCAAAGTAGGGTCTTGAGAAGAAGCCTTATGAGGGGCAGCTGAGGGAACTGGGGATGTTTAGCCTGCAGGAAAGAAGGCTGAGGGGAGACCTTATTGCTCTCTACAACTCCCTGAAAGAGATTGTAGTGAGGGGAGAGTCAGTCTGTTCTCCCATGCAACAAGCACTAAGACAAGAGGAGGTGGCCTCAATTTGCACCATGGGAGGTTTAGGTCAGATACTAGGAAAAATTTCTTCACCAAAAAGGTTGTCAAGCCCAGGAACAGGCTGCCCAGGGAAGTGGTGGAGCCACCACCCCTGGAGGTGTTTAAAAGACGTGTAGATGTGGCTTAGTAGAACTTTGATAGCATTAAGTTTACAGTTTGACTTGAGAATCTTAAAGATCTTTTCCAACCAGAGGGATTCTGTGATTGACTGGTTGGGTTTTGAGCAGGTGGGGAGAGTCAGCCAGACCCTTTTCTTCCTTATCCAACAGGCTACTATGCTGCAGGACCTTGGCAACAAGGTGTCCCTGGCTGTGGGTAGTTTAACAGGCATTGCCTGGAAGCACAAACAGCTTCAGTAGCTCTTCTCTTCTATCCAGCAGAGCTCTCTCTGGGTCCACTGACCTGCAGCTTCCAGGAAGAGCCAGACACCTCCCTGCTTATAGTCTGATCCCTTTCCTGTGGCTCATTAAGCCTGCTGTGACTTTTGCCACCCTAGTTTGTGATGGTAAGCCAAGGAGAAGACTATAGCAGCACTCTGAACTGGATTTGTTCAGAAACTGGTTTGTTCAGTTGGTGGGGATGAGTATTGATGATTTCCTACACAGGCTCCAGGACTTGGCACTCGTCAGCATTAGGAATATTTCTCTGGGGGATATGCTGTAGTCTCTCATCTCCTGAAAGGGACAAAACCCAGATCCTGCCCTTTGTGACCTTGTATGAGGAGTGGGTGTTGTCCTATTGTTTTCTTCTGCTGGATATTAACTCGTAACCTATGTGATCCATGGCTGAAAGGATAGAGGTTATTTTTCCTTGCTGAATGCAGTCCAATCAAATTTCCAGTAGCTGCACCACAGCCTGGACAAGGTCCCAGCACAGGGCCACCTATCATTTATCACAGTGACACGTTCTGTGTGGGCCACTACAGGCAGCCTACCCATCTGTGGCCAGTTATGTTAGGAGAGACTGTTCTCCAGGTACTGTGCACCAAGATAACTAACACAGCCAAGAAAAGAATCCAGTGAGGGAGTTTACAGGGGGTAGGAACTACCTGCTTTGATCTCATCTTAGTTTTACTTAACATCTCCCTTGACTTGTGTTTATCCAGGCTAATGTGACTTCTCCCTACCAATGAGCTGCTGAGGTCACAGTCCACAGGCTTTAACATTTATCATTCCTCATCTCTCCATCTTATTCAGAGGCATGATAAATGCCTGGCTGACTGAAAAAGAGCTTCCTGGGGGAAAAAAAAAGAAAGGTTCATGTATGGTCATATTCTTAACAATAAACTCCCTCTCAACAGAAGCCCTAAAGTGGCCTCCTGTGAGTTGGCTTAGCAGCAAGATGACCATGGACAGCTGGTGCAAGGTCTTTGCAGTACCACAAGTCTCACTGTGTGTCCTGGATGGGCAGACAACACAGAAGAAAAAGGCAGCTCCTCTCCTGAGGAGCCTGTACCCAAGCTAACAGAAACAGTCCTGTTCATGTTTCTGCTCCTCTCCCACGAGGCATCTGTGGTTGAAACCTCCCCACAGGCAAGTGCAGTGAGATTGGTGTCCCTGTGTGGTGCAGCCTGAGAGCCTGCAGCAGGGAGACAAAGCTGCATTGACCTCTGTGGGTCTCAGCTTAAATCCAGCAACTGAGTCTTTTACTGCTCGTGCATAACCATCTGAGGAGCAAACAGTTCTGTTTTCTTAGAGCAGCTACAGAGCATGAAACCTGTGTGAAACCTCCAGGGCTTTTACTGCATCACCATCTGAGGAGCAAACAGTTCTGTTCTCTTAGAGCAGCTACACAGCATGAAACCTGTGTGAAACCTCCAGGTACTTCATTCCTGACCCAGCCTCCCCAGCCTTAACCCAACCAGGCCGTTTGACAGAGAACAGCACAATCTGGATTCCCCCAAATTCCACCTGACAGTCTAAACATACCCACTTTGGCTCAAAAAGCAGCTTAGTTATTACAGTGGTGTTGGCAGCATAAAAACCACTCCAGAGAGAACCAGATAAGTATTGATTGCAACACCCAAGCTTCATGTCAGAGGATAAACTGAAAGGAGATGGGAAAGGCTTGTCAAAGGTGCCAGGCTGATTCTCCTGAGAGGGTGCTAGAAATCCTCACTGACTCTTGGAGAATTTACCATCCCCTGGGAAGTCTAGCAGGGATAGAGGATACAGAAAAGTGCCTGCACACTCTGTGTCATTCAGATGGAATACATCTAATATGTTTATAAACTCATTGCCATGGAAAGTTATTTAAAGAGGAGAACTTGGCAAGGCTCAAACGCTTTGTGTGTTCCTGAGGATAATGTGAACAAATCTGGATATTCTTGTTATTCACAACACAAAATATTGAAAAGGATGTTAAAACTTCATGCTTTGGGGCTCAATTACCAGGGATCAGGGGGAGATGTAAACTGGAAGAGACAGATTATCTCACACCCCCACTCGCTGACGTCTCTTCTGTCAGGGCATGCTAGGACTGAGCACGAGGGGAGCAGAGAGCTCTCTGGAGCCATGAGATTCAAGATGACCAGATAGTTCACATGGACAACTTTGATCTTTGTGTCCTGTGTTTGTTTGCCTCTCGTTGCTAAGCCCCAAGCCTTGCTACTGCACTTTTTGTTGCACAGGAGAAGCCAGTTTATGCCCAAAGGAGATAACAAAGAGAAAACCCTCAGCCAGAGTCATCCCAAGTCAGCCCTGCAGGCACTAGGTAGTGATGAGTGGGCAGGGGATTTTCTGGTTGTCTAAACCATTTGGATTTAGCCCACCTCTCCCCTGCATTCTTCAAGCCTCAGTAAAATGGTTGTGAAGAGGAGTGTTGAGGGGGAATGTTGTTGGTTTGGGGTTTTTTGTTTGGGTCTGTTGGTTTTCTTTGTGGTGTTACTGTGCCAGCTCTTCTCATGTCACATACTTCCCCCCTCTGACTGCTTTTGCCTGATCAGGAAATTTAGGATTTCAGAGGTCCTTGTTTGACCCTGCATTTTGGGATGCTGGGGGGGCAACTGCATTTTTAACTAGGCTTCTTTTTCTTCCTGCTTTTTTTTTCCTTTCCTTGCATCCTCAAAATACTCTCTGGCAAAAACATGATCTTGTTTTCTGTAAAGACCTCTTCCTTTGCCTCTTATACACTCCTTGTTTGTTTTAGGACTCTTTCTGATACATCTTTTTCTCTCATGGTCTAATCTTCCTCTTATCCAACATTATAGGGGGGAAAAAAAAAAAAAGATGCTGGCTGACAAAGAGCCTGGGAAACAAGCCAAAGTTTCAGCTTTTTTCAGAGCTTCTCCAGAAGGTACCCAAAGTTGTTTCAACCTCTTATTTGCTTCCCACTTGTGCTGGCTCCACCATTTTTTACTTTTTTTAGAAGTCCTCTCTTCTTAGTGCATAGCTCACAAGCAGCACCCCTCACCCCCTTCCTCACCTATAATTAACTGAAGTTAAAAAGAATGTTCTTTCTCCCCAGCTCACTGGAGAGCTTTGATTTCTTCCTTCTGTGCCCAGAGGGAGATGTACCCTACACAGAGACCCCTCCTGCAGCAGCAGTGCCCCATTTGGGTCCTGTGGCTGCAATGCTGTTTCAGTACAAACACTGTTGACACATGAAACATTCATTTTCTTAAGAGCTTTGATTTCTTTCTCCTGTCCCGTGGCAGAGAGGGTGAGCAAGGCCTCAGAAGTGTGTTGGCATTTCTGGGGAACTGGTGAACAGGCCTGCTGAAAGGAGGGGATTTGCCAAGCTGCCTTCAGCAGTGTTTGGAAGAGAATATCTGAGGTCTTTTGGTCAGTGTTTGGCTGTTCTACCCCTGACATGACTTTCTGTGCTGTTTTGGGGAAGATGTGGCAGTTGTGTACCAGGTTAGTGGCTTTCCTGACAGCTAGAAATGCTGCTTTTTACAGCAGGTTGGAGTCTGTTAGAGTTGCCTTCATTTTCCCTTCTCCTTCTTCTCCCTGATGAGTGCAGCTTATAGCCAGCCATGATATCAGAGTCTTTTCCAGAGCATTTTAAAGGCTGGGCTTGTTTGTGTCCCTATGAAAAGCTTTCACCCACCTGCAGAAGGGCAGCATTTTTCTAGTTCATTGCCTGCTGTAATATTGCTGTGCAGTGCTGTACAGTCACTGCCTCAACCCTCCAGACTTAATGCTTCTCAGCAGAGACATTCCTGGTGAGTAGAAATATTCAGGAATCACTGGCTGCTTCTTTCTCTCCCCTCCTTCTGTGAACCAGCCTTGAAGGATCCCAGAAGGCTGGAGGTGGGAGTGAAAACCAAGCTCCCAAGAAGATCAGAGATCAAAATCTTCCATAATTAATGATGATGGGGGAAGACATTGCCTACCATGAGTAGGATCTCAGCAGCAGGTTGATGAACCTTACCAAATTCTCCATGGTTCCCACCAGCACAAATTCATTGAAATCAAGGAGCTTTCCTGTCATAACTAGGACCAAAAGAGGAAAGGTCTGCTGCCTAGCATGGTAGATGCTGTCTGTCTTGCCATCCTTGCCTGCCAGCCCTCCTCGTGCTCCAAACCTGCCATCCAGCACCCTTGTACCTTCCCTATAATGAGTCAACTACAGGAAAGCCAAATTTCCTGGAGAGAGAGTTACTGAGTGGAAGGCACTGACAGTGTGTGTGTTACCCTGTCTCCCTCTAGTGATCTGAACCAACCCGTCTGCTTTGGGTCTGCAGTGCTGGGAGCTGCCTGCTTGGTGGCAGGGGCCAGAGGCTGATGATATCCTAGGACTGGGACCCCTCTCCCTTTGCCATCTCGAGGTCCTGTTCCCCACTGGCAGCTCTGTCTTTACAGCTGCAGTTCATATCTGGAAGTTTAAATCTGCTTATAAAGATCCAGAGAGGTTGAGTGTGAATTAGAGAAAAAAATTCACAGCCTTTTAAATTTAATACTTTCAATTCAAACATCCTTAGGAAAGCTGTCCTTAAGAAGAAAATGGAAAGGCTGCAGGGTTTTTCTTTCCCTGGCAGCTGTACTTTATAAGTACCTTCACTTTAGGCAAGCATATTTCTCACTCTCTCCTCCCAGTAGGAGAGAGGCACAGCAATAAGAGGGGAAAGTTAAGGTAGTAGCTTATAGCTGCTCCCTGCATTATTTTTCATTTAAAGAGAGTCTTTACCATTTTTGTTATTATGCTGGTACGTGGCTTCAACTGATCTCAGTGGCTTTAATCCCTTCAGTGCATGATGTGTTCTGCACTGGAGCCAGAGCCACTGTCTCCTCTGGTGTGAGGACCCCCGTGAGTGGGGATGGCAGCACCCCCAGGACACTCCTGTCTGGAGGGAGTTTCCCCTACAGCCCCAAAGCCTTCACCCCTTCTAGCATCATCAGCTGACTACCTCTTGCCTCTGTCTCCAGATTTGCAAGAATCTCCTGCAGAGATTCAGACCCAGGGCAAAGGAGCAGCCAGCTTTGGGAGCAGGATGTCCCCCAGAGCTGTTTGCCACCCAGCATCCTGTGGTGTGGAGCCTTTCTCCTGGCTCTGAACACAGTCGCAGTGGGACTGGGAGTCTCCCAGCTGAATGCAGTGAGCTATTTTGGTAACACAAGGCTGCAACAGGCCCTGGTTAGATGAACAGTTGGGCTCTTTTCCTTCCTCAGCCTCCTTTCTGAGAATTTCAGAACATCCCTCTCCTTCTTGTCTGGAGGGAAAAGTGAGAGACAGAAAACATGATTCAGGGATTTTTATTTTTTTCTTTTAGGAGATCCATGTTCAAAAGTCAGTTGTTCTTATTTTTTTCCCTTCTGTTACTTTTTCCTTCTCTCTGAACAGCACCTGAAAAATATGCCTCTCCTCATGTGCTCTGTTTTCTCATGCACTGGCTGAACAAATGATGCTCAGAAACCCCCAGCGAGCGCCCGGCACCGCGGCACGGGAGCACAGCAGGCAGCAGCAGGGAGCCTGGCAGGGGGCTTTGGCTGCAGGGCCATCCAGGGAAGCACGACCTCATGTCAGATACAGCCTTTGAAGTTCATGCCCAGTTTGGGGTGAGTTGAGCTGTTTGAAGGATGACCCTGTCCTGCCAAAGGATCAGCCACCAGCAAGAAAAGCATCGTGTAGGTAATGGCCTGTGAGAGTCACTTCATCATCTCATCCTGAGACCTTGCAGTTGTTGTGGTGTTGAGAGAGGACCATGGCAGGGTGGAAGGGTCATGGGATAAGGGTAGGACTGATTCCATGTCATGCTCTACTCACAGAGACCTCACCTTCTCCCAGGAGAGGCACCAGTGGGGGCAGAGGTGGCTGTAGCCTGGGGTAGAATAAGTATTTTTCTGTATCAGTTGTGGTAAGAGACAAAACTTCAGAAATCCCCTGGACTGCAGAAGCTCAGAGCAGGCTCCAAACTTTGCAACTCCAGCCTCTCTCTGACATGCTCACTTGTATCTACTGCATTTATCTCTGCTGTACTTGGGCATCTTCCAAACAAATAAATAATTGGTTCCTGCTTCTGTCTCCCCTTCTGCCCAAGGGACTTAAAGTTAATTTGTGCTGACTATTAGTCTTTGGATAAAGGCTGCTATTGCAAAAGGAAGTCAGGGCATATATAGATAGATGATCCTTGCACTGTGAGCTTGTGTGTGCCCCCATTCCCTGTGAGATCTACAACTACCTGACTGCTGGGAGGGTTCCTTCCAGCACTCAGCAGGTTTCCAGGGGATGACACGAGTGGCCATGGGAAGCCCACACTCCCTAGAGACATCCCTTCAGGAGCCTGAGGCTGCATGGACCACAGCAGGCACGTGGAGAGGCAAGTCATTCCATGGGAGAGGCTGGCCTGTGCCTCAGGCAGTGCCAGGGTGGGTCACCAAGAGCAGGAGCTGTGAGGGGCTCAGGGACAAAGGAAAAGTCACATTTGCTATGCAGCATCTCCTGGGTGAGATGAGGGAAGGAGACTGTTAACTCGAACAGACAAAAGTAATTAGAGGAGTAAAAGAATAGATTAATGAGCAGGCAGTGTCGAGGGAACTTATTAATTATCAGTAGAGGGTTTCCTTCCATGTGCAGGCAGGCTGAGGGCATGCAAGACAGTCAGCCAAAACTCTAGTCCTGTTGAGGGAAGCTACTGGGGAATTAGTGGTGCTGGAGAACAACAGCAGAGGTGGAGTTAAAGGCTACCTTTGAACCTCATGTGATGTGTGTCTCAGGTAAGGGCTGGGGAGGAGGGAGATCTGAGGAGGGCTAGATCATATCTAACTGCTGTTAATAATGGCTCAATAAAAATGCTCTGATAAGAAGACATTAAAGTTGCACAGTTAAGCACTCACAAGCCAGGTAAGGTGAGATTTAAGGTGACAAATGCAACCTTAACTCTTCTCCTGCTGAGTGTACCTTAGCAGGCAGCCTCTAATTAAGGGGCATCAGGCTATTTCTCAAGTCATCTATCATAACATTGGTTCATGCTCTCCTCAGCTTTGGGCAGGTGCACACAGTGTCCTGTAACGTTGTGGTTTTGTCTCTGCATGCCTGGTGAAAGTCTCTTTTAATTATGGCTCTGAGAACACTGAATTAGCTGTACCTGAACCAGGAGTGAACAGGAACCTGTTTAGATACAGGGCAACCAACCATCTCTTCTCCCAGGTCACCATGTCATGTGTCAGGAAGCAGTAGGCATGGAAGGTGTTGACATTGGCTGCATGTAGTGTAAACTGTGGGGTTTTCCTTTCTAAGTGCTGATTTTGACTCTTTTAGCCCAAGATATTGTGGGTTTTTTTGCCTAGTTGCCTTACTGAAGCATTCAAACTGTTCACAGGGTAGGATGTCACTCTGCCCCATCAACCTGTGCCATTCTTCTGTCACCCACCCAGGACAGAACTAGTCACATATCAACTTATTTTCTTTTTAGCACTCCTACCTTTACAACTTTCAGTCTCATTGCATGTACAAGGGTTGCAATAAGGGGAAAGAGAGGAAATGTAAAGGGCAAATCTCTTCTTGGGGAACGTGGCAGAAGTGAACAGATTCAATGGCTTTAAACCACCCATCAGAGATCTGACATCCTCCCTTGTCAGGCTGGCTTGTTAGCTTGTCCACTGAACACAGAGTCTTTGGAGGGGAAGCCATCCTTTCTGCTGGGTGAGAAAAAAACCCCTTCCCTGCACACCTTTCCTGCAGTACTCTTAGATTCCTCACAAGCCTCTGGCCACATGTGGTGAACATGAGCTGCAGCAGCCCCTGCCATCCCACTGCTCACCCTTGCAGCTACACAGAGGTGCCCACTTTGGCTGCATTTGAAGGAACTACTCCATGTTGGTGGACTGTGAGTGGCATCAAATCTGTTGGGCATCACGTTGAGCTGGGGTGCAGACTTGCATGTGCATTTGAGAGCATCTACACCAGTTTGGTTGCCCCAAGTTTATTCTTTGCATTGTGGCTCAACTACCCAAAGAACAGATGGGGTGGCAGGAACCACAAAGTCAAGAGCAGCAGCTTTAGCAGCAGCCAAAGAACTGTAGGTATTTTTAAAGGTTTCCAAAGGTGTAATGGGTAATCCCCAGCAGGAAACACTTGTGTTGTGAGAGTTGAGCCTTAGGCACAGGCTCCTCAGCGTGGAGCAGAAGCCCATCAAGATGGTTACCTGTGAAAGGGAAAGGTCACATAACCCCAGGTGGCCCTTCAGGAGGCAGGCACTGGCTGGCCATGAGGGAGCAGAGCTTACGTGCAAGCTACGAGAGAACAACTGTGAGGAGGAGAGAGAGAATTTCATGGAAAGCCCCCAGCACGGTGAAATATGCTGATTAATTTCCACAGACCTGCATGGACCTGAAACGAGCTAAAAATTTCCTCACATGGAGACTTTGGGGATCACTGAGCAGAGTTTGTTTAAAAGAAATGAGCTTCATCTGAGAGGTTTTGCAACTTGTGCTAATGAGAGTCTGTCTGTCAAACTTAAGTGGCATCAAGTGGCTCAGAACAAGGGCTCTTGGGCGTTAAATGGTTCCTACCAAATACCAAGCCCATTACTGTGATTGGCTGTTATAGGGCTCTAAACGGCAAAAGTGATTAAATTGGTCGTTATGAAACACTAAAGATGCATAATTATGAAAAATAAGGCTTGAGTAAGAGGAGATTTCATCTCACTCACTGCTTTGTATCTCAAGGAGGAATCGATGTAGAAAGGTTTCAAAAGCAGCCAAGGGTTGCCCCTCGTCTGGTTTCCTCCTGACAGGCTGGGAACCAGGAGTGTGTTTGGAAGTGAAGGTGTTTCTCCAGTCTCTAGGACTCCACAAGCTGGAGACTGAACGTCCCAAATCCCCCTTTCCACACCAGATTGGGTTTGTCCCTTGTCAGGGAGCGTTGATCATCCCTCAGTTGATCTTGTACTCAGAGGGAACTCATCTTTTCTTGGCCGTGTGCCATGGGATAGATCAAAACCATCCAGCTGTGTGGAGCCATGAGGTGTGAACACGTTGGGTGCTCTCAAAAGGGGAGCCCAGCCAGCTCCCCTGGAGCCACAGCAGAGCAGCATGTGGCAATGAGGGTCATCAAAGGGCCTGATGCTGGGCAGGGGCATCTCCAGCAAATCCATGAGTGCTAGAGCAGTAACACATTGGCATATTCAGCAAACTGGGGAAGCAGAATTAAGAATTGAGGGGTTTGCAGCAGGAAACTGCTGGTGAGGCCTTGAGATACTAGCAGTGCCAAGCAAGCCCAGCTCTGCCCAGCTCTCCCCCCTCTTTGCTAAGGGGAGGTGCATGACTTCCCTGGCACATCAGGCACTGTTGTCTCATCAAGAAGGGGGAAGGATTTGTATCCTCAAAGCACCCAGCTCAGAGGGTGCCTCAGGTATGGGCACAAGTACATTTACTCCTCCTAGGAAACCCTCAGCTGTTCAGAGGGATGTTCTCCATGCCATGGAGAGGAGATTTCTAAGAAGCAGCTTAACAAAAGCAGACAACAAAAACAAAGTGTTAAGTCATCCATCACTGGCTTTTTGGTGCTGGGCACATGAGGGCAGAGGGCACCACGGACCCATGCAGCTCTCCACAGGTCAGCAAGGGGGTTGAGTTGCACAGCATCTTTGGGCTTAGGGTGTTGGGGGAAAGGGCTGTGACATTTCCACCAGTGGAAAAGGAGAGGCCTTTTGCCTTCACAGGAGCTCACTTCCTTGGTTTTAGGCAGCTCTGAGGATGAGACCAGTGTCCACCCACTGTTGCTTTGAAGCACCTCTCTAGTTGTAGGCTGGAATAGCACGAGGCACAGAGCAGAATATGTGCATGGTGGATCTCCAGTACAGCTCAGTCCACCCAGACTTCCTGAAGCTCTAATCTTCCTGGTTTGCACAGACCTTCATTAGAAAGAAATGATTTATTTATTCATTTTACTCTCTTTTTCATTCTCTCCCTTTTTGGTGCCATCCCAGCCCTAGGAGAGTTTTATAACCTCTTTAGGAAGAGCAGCCGTGGTGCTGAGTTACTCACAGCCTCCAGGGACCTCTGTTCTCCTTGGGCTGCTGCACTCCTCCCCAGGTGAGCGTTAGCCGAGTCACTGAGCCCAAGTCCTTGTTTCTCTTCTTGAAACTAAGTGGTCCCAAGGGACGTGCTGGTATTTATGTTCCCTTATTCCTGTTTGATAAGTAATGTACCAGCAAATCCTACCCGAAACTCTGCTGACCATTCATCTCCCTCATTTTCTGTCTGTCTCTGCATTAAACCAAGCTAGAAGCAATCTAAAAAGTTTCACTCGTGAGGTGTTGACCAGAGGACAGTTTGTGAATGGATTGATTTCATTCCTTAGATGTTTTTCTAAGTTTTTTTTTCATGACTTCTTGTAATTTGCACATAGTTGTTGGCTTAGATCCCCAGCTGTACTGGAAGAGATTATCCTCTGCAAGGGTGAATGTTTTTCACAAGTTCTAGTTATGGGGAAGGAGTTTTCTCCTAATATCCAGTATAAACCTCACCTGCTGCAACTTGAGGCTGTTTCCTCTTGCCCTATCACTTGTTACTTGTGGGAAGAGACTGACCCCACCTCACTACAAGCTCCTTTCAAACAATTGTAGAGAGTGGGAAGGTTTCCCCTGAGCCTCCTTTTCTCCAGACTGACCAACCCTGGTTCTTTCAGCTGCTCCTCTTAAGACTTGTTCTCTAAACCCTTCACCAGCTTCACTGCCCTTCCCTGGACCTGCTCCAGAACCTCAGTGTCCTTCTTGTAGTCAGGAGCCCAAAACTGAACCCAGTATTCAAGTTACAGCCTCACCAGTGCTGAGTATTTGTTTAAAACTTCATATTTTTGGCCT
The DNA here is from genome assembly GCF_000691845.1 of Merops nubicus. Lineage (NCBI taxonomy): Eukaryota > Metazoa > Chordata > Aves > Coraciiformes > Meropidae > Merops > Merops nubicus. The sequence continues at coordinate 83,448 of NW_008599352.1, forward strand.
AACTTATGGTAAAAAATAATAGGGTTGTGGTTGCTGTTATCTGTGGACTTTGAGTGAGGACCAGAGGACACAGACTTGAGGATTAAGTCTGCTCACTTGAAACCACTTCTGTGTAGGAAAAAACCAAAGAGCCCAGATGTCTGACAGTCCTTGGTCTGTGCTGAGGGAAGAGTTTTTCAGGAAAGGCTGTATTGCTGAGTTTGGAGGAGAGAATGCATCAAAAACCGAGCTGGGTTTCACGTGAGGAACATTTCCCCAGCAATTTATCATCTTATCATTTTGTCTGTGAGCCCCAACTGCATTTTAATGAGTTGCTTTTGACAAGGATGACAAAAAGCGAGGTAGGGGATGGAGGGGAGAGACTCAGTTACATAATCAAAGTTGTTTTCATGCAGTTTGGAAAGGCCTCAAGAGTTCCTCAAAGTTTACAGCCTTCATGGCCAGATCAGAGTTTGGAAATTGTAAAGGGAATTGTACCTAAACAGGGAGGTTGTATGTTTCCAGCCTAAAAATGAATATATTAGTGGCAAACATTGCCTCCTGACTGTGATTTGACTTGTTCTGCTGATCTTTGTCACATCACTCCATTCTGCCTCTAGGTTGTCTCACCCTTTGCCAGTTCTTTTTCTTTTAGCCAGTGTCAATAAATCTAGGAGGGAATGTTGCAAATTCCCTGTTTCCTCCTCTCAAACCCTAGCTCAGAAGTTCAAATTTCAGGTGGTAAACAGAGTCCACTTGGACTCCTCTTTCACATCACTACAGCAAATTGTGTGCATCATCTTTAAGATGCTGGAAATGGGTTCACAAGGAGAGATCTCCTTCAGGAGACTTGCCCTGGACAGACTTTCTGAAAGTGACTTGCTTTAAATATAAAAGTACTGTCAAAAATAACTAGCCTTAGCAAAGGCTACTCATTTGGCTGGCTAGCTGCAAACCCAAAGACCAAACCACCTCCTAGCTGTTGTTTACTAGACATTAGCCTAGGAGAGGTGAGGATGCAGCACACAACCATGTACCAAAGCAATCCCTCTTACCTGACTGTCCTTTTTCTGAGCATTTGTAGTGTAGGCTCTTTCCTCTCCAGAATTCCTTAGGTCAGGAGAAGAAAATGCAGTGAGGTACCCTTGTCAATAGCTCTTCCATCAAAGCCTGCCTAATTTATATGCAGGCAATAACTAAATGCTGCCTGTGGGGAAAGGCAGCAGAGACACAGGGCTGGCTGAGCAATTTTAAGCTGTCCTTTCCCATATGCATTTTTCAGTGTTCTGAAGGCCATTTTAAAAGGTAACTTTAAATTCCTGGACTTGCAAAAGTGTGAAGGAGCAGGGTCATTAAAACCATGCAGCCCCCTGTAAGAATCTGAAGGGAGTGCAGCTCCTGCTGAGGTGTTTTTCACTCAGATAAGAACATTTGCTGTCTCAAGATGCTGTTCCCTGGGGTGGTATGGCAGTCTCCAAAGCATTCCCCCTATAAATAAGCCCTGCTGTGGGACTCAAGGCTGGTCAAGCCTGAAGACTGAGCCTCCCAAGCACTGAATCTCTTCTGCACTTTGCCCTTCTCCACTTTGCAGAGCAGGCAGGATCAAGCTCCTCCTCTCAGTGCAACCAAAATATTTCCATTGATTTTGGAGGCTGCCACAGGTCACATCCCCACCAATGCCACGATACTGTTGCCAGAAATACTCTCCCCTCTTCCCACCACCACATTGCACTGGGAATTGACTCTTCTCCCCGGATCAGGATCAGAAACCAATATTTGAAGCCTGTTCCCTCCTTTCCCCCTGCTCAGTGCTGGCATCTGCTCCTCCAGCTCCTCCCTGCCTGAGGTACCTGCTGCAGTAATGGGGTTCTCCTGCAGCTCTCTAATTGAAAGGAGTTTCTCTCTGGCCTGGAGATGTCAGGAGGCTGACAGAGACATGTTTCTGTAGGGTGAGGTTTGATCTGCAGTGCAACAAGCAGCGTCTGGAGCACTGAGAACCCTTCACACTCCCTGGCTGCAGATATTCAATGGGGGACGTTAATTAAGGTGGGGGTTAATTAAGCTGGAGAACCCCCCAGCTCAGCTGCCAGCTCTCCCTGCGTGGTGCCAGCCTGCGAGGTGTCATTGCTGCCTCTCCACCCAGCACTGCTCCTTGCCCACTGTGCCACTTCCATCTCTGATTCCCATCAGTCTGAGGCAGAGCCCTGCTGACCACCCCTCATCCATCTCCCAGTGTGGGGAATAACAGTGGGAAATGCTGGGCTGAGGCAGGGAAAGGACATAATGATGCTCTGGCTGAGGTGGGCAGAAAGAGGAAAGTGAAGTGACAAGCAGCTGTACAGCAAGAGAGGGGTGTGATGATAAAAACAAACAAACCTGCAAATGTCTAAAAACCCACAGCAACGGTAGCCCTGAGACAAATGGGGAGAGACAAGCCTGAGTCCCCGAGGGAGAGAAGAGGGGAAAAGAGAGTGAGAAAGGAAAGTGAGCAGAGAATCAGCTAATAATTGAAATGGCACGGGGGAAAAAGAGAACTGGAAAGCACAGACAGGCTTGGAATTGGCAGGTGGCAAAGAAAGAGGATGGAAGACAGAGGGAGAGAGCACGGAGGGTGGAAGATGTGGAGGCAGAGAGTGAAAGGAAAAAGTGGAGGGGATGATATATCTGGAGCTGAGCAAGGAAAGTGGCCACAGGATGGGAGGTGGGGAAGCGTGGGGAGGAAGAGACCCAGGCACTGGCAGAGGAGGAACAGGAGAGGTGAACTCAGCCAGGGCAGAGAAAGGAGAGAAGGCAAGGAGTCTAGAGTTAGAAAGAGGAGGAAAGAACAAAGCACTGGGAGCTAGAGGAGCAAGCTGAAGATCCCCAGGTCTATGCCTTTAAAGTTTATCAGAGAGTCACAGGGCTTAGAAACTCAGAGCACCTGATGACACTGGCTTCTGTAGAGCTTCAGCAGCCCCCATCAGCTGCTTGGCATCCGAGTGCAAATGGCAGGGAAGTGCTTTTCATTTTTGAATCAGCAAAGTTTGATTAGATGGAAAAGCTTTTGGCCCTGTGCTGCAGCCCCATAGCACATAGCAGGCAGGTTTGTTGTAGGTATTGTAGGTTTGTTGTAGGTATTCTCTCCAGAGCAATAGAATGGCACCAGTAAGGAGAGCAGGAGGCATCTCTCAGTTGGGCAAATCAGCCACTTCCCCTCTCTGTGTTTGCTGGGTGATTCTCTCTGGCACCTGACCCTGTTTCCATCTGTTGGTGAAGCAGATCAATGCTGACATCAGGTACCATTAGAGCTTTTCCTCTCAGTGCAAACAGTTGCTGCTGCCCTTGGTGCTCATCAATAAGCAATTATGCAATCATCTGGGTTTCCTGGCTGGCTGTTGTGTACCCCCACACAGAGGAAGTAGGAGAAGATGGTTAAATTTCCTCTCTGTGATTTCTGTCCCTCAGCTGGAGGTTAGGCAAAGCTCAGGGGTGAGCTGTGGCTGCCCAGGCAGAGGTGTGTGGGCAGTTCTTTGGAAGGTTCATCCCTCTTCTTTAGCTGTTCATGGGCTCAATAATTGAAGGCCATTTGAAGTGATCCTCAAAGGTCCTTCACTGAAACTCTGGTGCTCATGTCCTGGGTTCTCTGCTCTCATCTCTCTCTGCCTTCCTGTGTAATGCTGCATAAGCCAAAATTCCTTCTGTGCCCCCTTTTTTCCATGAAACTAATGTCTCCATGACATCAACCATCAGAATTTTAGATTTAATGTACTTCTAAGGCACTTTTGATCATTTTGATGGGCTGGAACAGGTCTGCATTTATGGTAAGGCAAAAGTGGTTTAGGGTTGGGTTACAGGTGGAAATACATATCCTAATATATGTATATATACTAATACAGAGCTTGCTTGGTTCAGATATTCCACAGAATTTGGCAGATCAAGTCAGCAGGGCTCCTTCAGGGTAAGGCAGAAGAATAAGGCTGAAAAGCAACCATATAAAAGAGGACACACACAAAAATCTATTTTTTTTTTTTAAAGATGTGCATCAATATTCATAGAACTGGGTTTTTTTGCTACCCTTTTCCCCAGCTTTTCTCCAACTCCTTAGAAACAGTGCTTACCCCTCCCATCTTTGCCATTTCAGCTTCCACCTATCTCCTGTAGAGAGTTAAAATAAGCTCACATTCTATTTTTTCCCCCAATAAAACGAGAGTCGTTAGTATCAAACACGAGTGGTTGTGGCACAGAGAAAAGGAGGGACCTGGGTGAGCTTCCTGGCTGGAATTCTGATGCAGAGATTTGGTTTTCAATCAGATAATGCTCTCTGAAAAGAGGGCTGCTGGAGCACATGGGACAATATTGACTGAAGCACACAACAATTCAGTGGGTGACCTTCATGCTCTCAGGTCTGTAGCCATTCAGGCCGTGTGGTGTGTCAGTGCCACCCGATCAGTATTCATCTGGTGTGACTTGTACCCAGCCCGTGCCAGGGAGGGGATGAAAGGCAGCATTCAGGTATGTAATATGATTATCAGATAATATATCAGGCTGTGATTCCACAAAGCCAAAGGGTCAACAAGACTGGAAAATGTATTTCGCAGCTTCTGAGGAGATGAATTTCTGAAGATTAGTGTGTCCTCAATATAAAAGGAATAAAAAAAAAAATACCCCAAATAAATGGATGTCCTGTAACGTGGCTCCTACTTCTCCCCAGGGAGAATCCTGAGTGTGTGGACAGCCTTGCTCACATTTGGCCAAAGCTGTGTTTGGAGACATGAAACGAGAGCAGAGTTCTGGCCCTGTTGCTGTTAGGGGTGTAAGGAATGGTGTGGTGCAGTCCCACTGTTCCTGAGCCCTTTGAGATGGTGGCCTCCTTTCTAAGAGTACAAGATGCTCTTCTGTTGGCAGTCACCATGTTTGGACTCCCAGGGGTGGAGGCAAGGTCAGTCCTGCCTCCTGTCACTGGCCTGCCCAGGGAAGGCTTCCTGCTGGGCATCTGGGAGCTCTTTCTTTAACAGACTGACCAAGACTTGAGTCAAACCACCTTTGCCTCATCTAGTAATGCTTTCTATCCTATTTCATCTAGTAATGCTTTCTATTCCATTTCATCTAGTAATGCTTTCTATCTTATTTCATCTAGTAATGCTTTCTCAAGAGTCAGCCTTTACCTGACCTTTGGCTGGATGACCCAACTCCTTCACATTTTGGGAGGATGAGACTGGCTGGAGCTGTGGTGTTGAAAGTTTTAGCAAAACACACTCAACTGTTTGCTCCAGAGATACCACAGCTTTGGTTGTGCCAAAATCAACCTATAAAACAGGTTCCCAGGCACCTCTGCTGCTGAGGAGGAGCAGCCTCTGATGCCAGTCCCTGTCTCAAAGATTATCTCTGTGATCTCACTGGCAGCATTGTTTCAGCTACTCAAAACTTGACTCGTGTCAAAATACCAAGTTCAAAAAGAGGGAGATAGTTGATACAGAGGGAAAGATTTCTGGGTTGGAAATGGACACAGCTGCCCAAAAAGAGCTGAGTCATTCTCACAAGGCACCCAGAATAGTTGTGATTTAGTCAGTAAGAGCAGCTTTTAAGACAGATGCATTCATTTTGTCATGGCTCAGAGAGCAAGTAACAAAAAGTAGTAAAATTCAGAGAAGAGAAATGATCTCTGAATTTTTCTCAGCAAAAAAAAGAGTGGGCTCTCTTGAAAAAGAAAAATAGCTGGGCTGTGCAAAGAAACATTCCTTACATTGAGGAAAAAAAGGGATTTGGGGTAAGATTTTGCTCTGAGGCTAGAAGGGATCATCTGGTCTGATTTGACATGTAGCACAGTCCAGAGCTTCTGGCACAGCAATTTCTGTCCATAACATGCATTGGAACAGTGGGCACAGGTGGCATCACTCTTCTGGAGTGCCTGAGCACTACCTCCCCTCTGAAGAGGCTCCACCAAACCTGACATCCCAAGGACACAGCCTTCACTTCTGAACCAGCTGTCCTTTCCATGGAGAGCTTCACAGACTGTGCAGTGTATGGAGAGGCAGGGGAATGAAAGCTACTGAGGTAAAATACAATCACAGCACTCCTTCAAACTCACAAGCTGCTCAAATCACCTTTGGGGGTGGGCTGTCATTTGTCTTTCTTCCAAATTGGTTGAAACTGGCTCACCTTTCCCCCACAGGAACACTCAGGGTTTGAGTGCCTTAGGTGAGAGAAGCATAACATCTCTGCTGCACTTAGGACATCACTGCCAAATTGAAGATCTGGGGAGGAGCCACTTCTCCCAAGGGAAGTGTTTGTGTTCAGCAACTGCTAAAGTGCAGACAGCTTCCCCTCCATGGTCTGAGGGCAGGGCAGCAAAGCACCCTCTTGCATTTTGCCTGCTCAGGGAAATGGTTTGAATTTGAGACAAGTGAACCAGGTTAAGGAGAGGGGGAAATGAGCTGGTGGTTCTTGGGGGTGTGGATCCCCCCCGACACAGAAGCTGCTCATTTGTACCATTTCTGATGTAACTCTGGAGGGAGAGGAGATCCTAGCCCTGAGGAGTGTCCCACAGAATCTTCATGGAGAGTTTATAGGTTACAGAGGCTGTTTAAAGTGAGCACTAAGTGGAGCTGGAAAGGCAACACTCCTAAGGGTTGCAAGAGCTCTGTTTTGGGCTATTTCACTGCATTAACATGCAGAGTTTTTGAGGGTCTGACTTTATACCTTTGTGCATCCTAACTTTGGAACAATGGGATCTGCTACAAACAGTGAAGTAGAAATTGGGAGAGAGCATGCAGTTGGATGTGTGTTCTGTCCTGAAGATCCAGCCATCATGCAGTGCACAGGAAAATGTATCAAGCAGAAGAAATCAAGAGCCCCATCAGGAAAGGAGCAGACAAAGGAAGACTTTGTAGAAGTGGGGGAGAAATTTGGTATGGTAGATCTTCTGAAAAGAAGTTCTTGCCTTTGTGTGCAGCTAGATGCAGTCAATACCTGCTCTGACTTGCTTAAAGAAAGGGGGCAGCTGAAGGGTGTTTGATGCTGGGAAGTGAAAAGCAGGATTTGGTGACCAGTCTTGACTTTGTCAGAGCTGCCCAACTGTTGGCCCTCTCTGAGCCACGATGGTTTGGTTTTGCTGTGGGATGGTGGAGAGCAAGGTGCATCCTCTCATATACAGAAAGGTGTGATGGATCTCCCTGTCTCCCTAAAAAGTGTTCCCCAAAAGGGAACACTTCTTTGAAAAAAGCAAAAAGCAGACTGACTTCTGAAAATCTCTGCAGATTTCCTGTTGCATCTTTGGGTTGATCAGCACTAGAAGGCAGAGCAAATCACTTGGCTGGATTTAGATCATCCCACTGGATAGAAACCACTGCTGTCAGGGTTTACTGCTGATATTCTGTGCCTACCAATTTGCTTGTCACCCAAGGATCTCAGAGTGGTTTACAGCAGTGTGCTGCCTGGCTGTTTCCCCATGAGACAGGCAGTCATTCCATCTGATTTTGTTTCCAGCTCTCTCCAAATGTTGAGTGTTTGTCCAACAAGCCTCTTCCCCTGTCAGCACCCCTGCAAACAGGTTCTGTGCTTTTGCCTCTGTCTGCAGAGTCCCCAGGACAGGACATGCTCCTGCTGCCTAGCACAGCTGGCATGGAGCAAGGAGAAGCTGAAAACTGCTCTTGTAGAAGCCTCACCTCTTCTGTGTATGCTCCATCTCTAAACACAACTACCTCCAAAGCAATAGGAGTGAAAGGAAACGAGGGGAAGCTCCTGGCTGTCCTTTGGAGGTTGAGATGCTCTACTTGAAACCTGTGAATGATCTCCCTGTGCCCAGCACAGAGATGTGCTGTGCCTGCAGTTGTTCCCTGGGTTTGGTGACTGCTGTTTAATCCCTAGGGCAGTCTGACAGGACGAAGAAGGAAGGCACTGGAGGGAGTGATTCTGGGTAGAGCCACTTGTACACAGGCACATTTAATAGATAAGCTGTGTTGGCTTAAGCAGGTTCAAATCTCAGGACTTATTTTGTAATTTTTTCTCCACTGTATGACAATGCAATTTAGTGGATAGACTTAATACAAAGCTGTTATCTAATTTGGAATCTTTAAGGGATATTGGCAAATTTGGGAATTAATGTATTTTGAAGTCTCCAAGCTTATTAAAATTTGGGATTTAGGATAGGCTTGTCACATGTTAGATAAATGATCTTGAAAGTCAGAAGTAGAAAAGGATGATCAAGGAGAGATGCATGTTACCATACCAACAACCCAGAGCACAGCTATTGAATGTGTATATTCCCTGTCTCCCAGACCTTCTTCTGACTTTGAGGGAGATGTCTGAGTGGGAAGAAATATGATAAATTATTTGTGGCCCACAGATAATCTTACTGCACCGTTCACATGAAATGTGAGGAAGTAGCTGAGGAGGATGGCCTGACTTAGAGTAGTGTTTGTAGCACTGAGGTTTAAAATCTGTGTCCTACAAATACTTTTCAATAGCTGAACAGTGGTGGGGGATGCTCAGCAGCTTGGACAGGAGAAGCCTGGCAGTGGTCCCACCTGAGGACCTTCTCCCTGCTGCATGGCCACAGGTAACCCCAGTGAGAACATTTTGACCAGATGCACATATCCATTTGTGCAAGTCTCCTGAGCAACCTACAGGAGCCTGTACCAAAAACCATGGGAGAAATTGATGATTTTAAAGTATCCTGTGTCAGCAGAGTCACCGTGTTAGGATTAGATAAGGGAGTAATCAATCAACACCTAACCATGGCACCACAAGCTGCTGGAAAGGTAGGACAGCATTAGAAAGACCCTTTGGGTCTTCAAAGTGAAGCATTTCTTTTAAATGGTCACCTTCCCTCCAGGTACTAACAAGAACTTTCTAAAGCCAGGAGTGGGCTACAAACTCTGACAAGTATCAGTGCCAGCCCCAGAAAACCAAGTTTTATTTAGAGAGGGCTCTGAACCCTGGAGGGTGTGGGCAAATGGGAGTTTTAATAGTTTACATGGAATTTTGTATTCAAATACATTGTTTTTATTCTCACCTGTTGGAATTCTACCAGCACCTCCCCAGGGAAAGGATCAGCATGATGAGGTAATGAATCAAAGCGTTTAATTGGAGAAGAGAGGATGGTGGCTTTGGAGAAGGAAAGGCCTTTGACAGGGGTTGAGAGAAAAGCATAAAATCTGAAATCCAAAAATAATGGATTAGATACCAGGAGGAGCAGGAGAGGAACACTTACTGGCTTTGAGAGAGGAGCAAAATCCCAGGAGGGACTGGTAGCAGGATGCCAGCAAGCTGAAAACAGAGACAATGCATGATGACAGATAAGTGCTGCTTATGTTTATTTTAGGTTAAGAGAAATAGTAGAGGTGATTTATTTTTTTTATTATATTTTAAAGAGGATTAATTTCTTTTCTTGGAAGCTATTTCTGTTTTGCAAAATTAAAACCGGAGCGGATCCTTTGGTTTTATAATACCTTGAAAAGGAGCTTTGAAGAATGTGGTTTCCTATTCATCTGTTTTATTCCTCATCATTGAATGGGGTAAAATGATAATGCTGTATGGACTCTGTGTATTTACACCTTCTACTTGCAAATTTTGGGGAACATCTCCATTTTTGAATGAGCCAATAACTGTCCATTTATCATACAACAACTTCAGAAGTTAAGGTTAGAAAGCTAGAACAGAACTAGTGACCTATAGGGAAAAGCAAAGGTTAATATATATATATATATATATATATGAATTACAGCATAAAATGGAATGGGAAAATCAAGAAATATAAAACTGAGGTGTTTCCATTTTTTTTTAATGAGTGTTTTTAAAAATACATTTGAGCTTGTAACAAAATTTTATACCGAAATATTTTTTCTAGTGGAAAATATAATTTGAATAGTACATCATCTGCAAAAAGCAGGTTTTTCAGGAGTGCCCTTCAGCTGGAGTATTTTGTCTGGCTGTAGAGGAGGACAAAAAGGGCAATGGAGCTCTGTGTGTGGCCTTCCTGTCTGAGAGGCTACAGTCATTCTGGGAATAAAACAGCTTTAAAAGTGCTAAAGGGCAGAAATAGACACTCTGGTTTACTTCTGTCTGTCCCTTCTTTAGAATCCATACCTAAGCCCTTCCAGCAAGCATTCAGCTGTGACACGTGCCTTATGCAAAGGTGTTGAGCTAGGCAGCAGAGCTCATTGTACCTGTGGAAGTGTGGAAACTAAAGAGCAAGTGGTGTGTGGAAACTAAAGAGCAAGTGGTGTGTGGAGAAGGACTGGCAGAACAAAGCATCTCAGCGTAGCACGGTGGGGCTTGCAAGGGGAAGCTGAGGAACCTGAAGTCTGCCTTTGCATCCAGCACGGAATGGGTGATCCCATGTAAACAGCATCCCTTGTTTGTGTCTCAATTTCCTCAACCATAAAATAATACTGGTTCCTCTTTAGAGCACGTTGGGCTGCATGTCTGCAGAGCCCCGTGCGAGAGCCGAGCGTTATTTATCCTAAATGACAGCACCTTGTGTTTGCTTTGTGCCTTCCTCTATTACCAGCCCTCTCTAAACTCATAGTTTTCCTTATTTATGTCTTTGCCTCTCCATTACCTTTGCGTTTAAGCTCGTATCTGCATTGATTTTACATCACTGCACTGTGCTGCAGACATTACAGGTTTACATCTCAGAGAGACCCTTTTGAATCTTTAACCCGTTGCTCTGAGAGTCCTGAGCACAGAATATCCATCAGCAGGTTCCTCCAGTTGTGCTTATGGTGATGGGGAGTTAACTGCCTGCTTACTCTGGAGGGAAAGGGCCCAGTGCACTGGTGATAACCATGATCTGCAGCGTGGAAGCCACTCTGCCCCAGAGCACAGGAGGCTTTTCAAAGCAGGACACTGTCAGTATTATAATAGAACAAAATAAAGCACTTTGGAAGGCGTTGTCCTAACTTGGGGAGGCTGAACAGTGTTTCATGGCGTGGGGAGACTTCTACCTGTTAGGAAATATGAGTCACTTAAAAAAATGAGCTCCCTTGCTCCATTCCTCTGGCTGTGTTGATAAATGCCTGTAGGTGCAGTGTGCTGTGGCAGCCCTGTTTGCTGCTGGCTGTGGGTAGGGGACCAAGTGTGACAGCCCTAGGGGACAGCAGGTCTGGTTTGCTCACTGCTTTCCTGAACGTGGGTGCCTGGCACACCCTCAAGTCCTCGTCAGCTCTTCTAGTAGCTGGTCAGAATATAGTTTTTCATCTTTTTTTCTCCCTCCATTCCTCATTCCCCCCAAAAAATATAAAAACAGCTCCTTGGTTTGTTGTGAAACAAAGTTTGGTGTAGTCAGGATAGTTGGATGGTCAGTGTGTCCCTCCACAACAGGAATGGAACCCCACAGGACTGTGAGATGGGTCAATAAGACAATGAAACTATTCATGTGCCCAGGGAAGAGGTTACCACATGCTCTGATTTGTCTCAAAGTGTGAGCTTGCTGTTGCACATTGGCTAGGAGGGATAACTAGGAAAACCAAAACAGATTCATCTCAGAAAGCCTTCCTTCAGCTGGCAGGAGTTGTGGGGAGGAGACCTCATCTCCACCTCTAAACACTCTAAAGAGTGAAATGTTTAGCTGCTGCCTTTTTGCCTGGCAGAAGTCAGCAACGTTGGAAGGAAGAGTTGAGCCACATCAGGAGTCTGCTGGGATGGGCTGAAAGCCCAAGTGACCTGTCAGTCAGGTTTGTGTTGACTAGAAGGCTCTGCAAACGATCTCATCCCTGGAACAAAGCAGACCCAAGTCCCTGCACTGTAAGTGCAGGTATTAATAAGTGTTTCTATGTTTAAGTTGCTGCCTAGCTTCAATTGCTTTCCACAGGACACTAAAGCACAGATTTACAATGGTGCTGGCACGTAAGTAATTGCTCAGAGCTGGCAGGGTGCAGGAACCAGAGGAGCAGGTATCCTTTCATTTCTGAATTAGTTACAGGGTTCACTCTCCAGGAGTCCTGGTGCTGGAATTACACTATGCTGACAGTGGCATCACTATGTATTGAATCAAACTGGGCTCCTAATAGCCTTGCCTAGCTGCTGAGTGCAAGGGGCCTGAGTTATTCCTTCCAGAGTAAACAGTGAGGCTGGAAAATAAAATATCCTGTGATTAATTTACTGAAGAACACAAGAGGTTCATTTTCCATGTGCTTAGTCTCAGTGCTGAAGGGAAATTGGTCATGCCCTTACTCCATCTGAGAATGTGCTCATTTAGGGAGGATGAAAGCTTCAAGACCTGGAAGTTCAATCAGAGCTTGATTTGGGAGGAAGCAGTTTAGAGGTCATCCAAGGAGAAGGGTATGCATTTGGGTGCAGAGCTATGATAAAGGACACTTGGTTTGAACTAAGGAGGGATGCCCATGTTAAGTATCCAACAAATTTATCTTTTGGTTTCCCAGTCTAAGTCTGGCCCCCATTAAAACCCTCACCCCTGGGAGTCCATGCTGTCAGATTATTTAGGCAGGCAGAAGCACCTGCCCAGTCTCAGAAACAGCCAGAACAATAACATGTGAGTGATATAAATGGAAGCTGGACTTCACACAGTCAGATTTTTAGTACTTGTTTCTGTCCTTGCAGCTGAGGTGTGGGAGGAGTTATTTGAACAACTGTTTTCACTTCTGTTTGGTGTGGTGGATTGGTTCCTTCTTCATTAAAATCAACATGACGTGACCCATTGTGAGCAAAAATTAGGGAACTGCAGGCAAGGTACAATCTGGAACTGCATTAGTGCATGTCAGCAGCAGGATCTCTCACAGAGGAGATTTTGCCCTGGGAGTTTTATATCTGTGTGGGTTCCCACCGACAGTGTGGTGGGACAGCACAGCCCCAGGGTTCAGGGTGGACATGCCAGAGAAAGCAGCTTCAAGGAACAGGCAGTGTGGGCTGTTTACATGAATGAGCCTTTGGCATGGCAGTTGCTATTCTCAGTGTGAGCAGAGATTAAAAACTGGACATCAGGGACCAAAGAAGAGACAAGTGACACAGTGTCTCTTGTTTTCTGTCTGTGTGTAAGGCTAACTTTGTCTGGGGAGCCTGCTTTCAAAGCCAGGCTTCCCTGCTAAGGGGTGGCTCTAGGTTCCCCTGTGCCTGCCTGCTGCCCTGGGAGATGTAAGGAGGGCTCTGTGATGAGGTTGAAATAGCAAAGGTCATGCCTAGGCAGGGAGTGCTCATACCCATGAATATTTTTCAGTGCCCTGAGGCAAAGCTGTTTGTGGTGGGGACAGGGGAGTGTTGGTGTTCTAATTCAAAGGAAATGCTGGATGGGAGGAGGGTGGGTGGGTTTAACAGTAAATGAACCACGAGAAGGCATGGCATGAGGATATAGAGATAGGTAAGGACCAAGATCTAATGAGAATGGCTCCAGCCTGTTCTACCAAGAAGATTCTCCTTAGCTCTGTTCTGCTGATCCTCTCCCTCCTTTTAAGTGAACACATCTGAGGCTGTGCAGCTCTTGTTTGTCCAAGGTAAAATTGAGCTTTCAGGGGAGCTGGTCTTGTTATTCCTGAACTCACCATTGCATTTTGGTTGTGAATCCTGTGGTTACTTTTCCTGGGTTTCAGTAGGCTGGTGTGTTTAATCCCTGCCTGGGATACAGTGAGTGGATGTGGGCATAAGAACTGACTCAGAACTTGGATACAGCTGCTGATTTCAAGCACAAATTTTCTAGGAGATTTGAAAGCTTGGGGACTGGTTTCTCTTACAATGCTAACTCCTTTTTACATGCCTAGATGCTTCTTGATTTCAGATTCAACAGGGGAAGGAAGTACCTGACTGGAAGGAAACAGACCAACCTCAAGCTATTTCTTTGTCATGTCAAGCAAGAAATCCCCTTAGAGAGCTCATTCAACTGAGATTTCTAGCTCAGGTTTGCAGACTGAGGCTCCTCGCCCTGTTTGGTGGAGACATGATGCAGAGTAGACAGGGAGCTCAGTAGTTTGTCTGAACAGGTGACCCTGGAAAGCTGCTTCTGGTCCCTGTCTGCCACTTACTCCATCTGTAAAACACATATAGATACACTTAGGAATGGTGGTTAGACTGGTGTCCAAAGACAAGAGTGTCTCAGACAACTAATAGCTTCTCTTCATGACTTTTTTTGGTTCCCTGTTCTCAGTACCCATGAGATATCAGGTTTTGCTCACATTAAAGCTGATAAGTGATGGCTCTTTGCTCACCTATCCACATGAGCTTGGAAGCCAGGGCACCAGTGTGAACAGATATGGTCCCTTCATAGTCATCCTCATTAATGAGGTTCTCACTCTTGTACCAGGGAGGCTAAATGCTGTCCTGCAACCCAGGTCAGCAGTGCCAGACCTCAGGCTGCTGGGGCAAAGAGTTGCAGTGTGACCCAGGAGGGTGACATCTGTTAACATTACCCCTTCATTAAAAACTGTTGAGCAGCAGACATGTTCATAAAACTCACAGCCTGCTCACAGATAATTCATGAGCATAATAAAAGGATTCATTATTCATGTAAGATCTTTGCCATGGAAATTAAACCAGCTCTAATACCTCACGTGTACTGGTGCATGTTGGAAAGGTTTATTTGTTGCATTTGCCTTGTGCTTTGAGATCATGGAGTTGAAGTTTCTATGGAGAGATAAAGCAGTATAGGCTGAGTTTTTATGGCTGTGGTTAATGCCCTCGTTAGCTGAGGCCTTATGAACACAGAGCTGCACCACTTCAGCTGCAGAGGTGTAGTTAAAGCAGAGCATCAGCACCTCGTGCACATTGCACCGGAGCAGCAGGACTGATCAGGAGCAGGCTACCCCAGTGTCTAACAGGCAGGTTCCAGATGGTAACTTTCACCTGCCTGCTTTGGATTTTTCTCTTTTAACAGTCTCCCTGCTGAAGGCTGCAGCTCTGTGTAGGTGAGGAGGGGGTAGTACCCAGCCTCTCACCTGCTTTGCTGTGAAGTCACCCAAGGGTGCTGTTGGCTTTTTGCCTTACCTGGGGTAAGAGGTGTTGGCATGGTCAGTGGGAGCAACAGCCTCCAGCTGAGAGCTCAGCATCAGGTTGGGCCTGGAGTGAGAGCTGGCTGACCACAGCCCCCTAATCTTAAAACTATTCCTATATGGATACCCTAATTAGCTGTAGACCAGACCTAACAGCCCTAGTAGAATCATTTGACTGCGAGCTAAACACCACCCATGAGGTGGAAATCAATGAGTGCATGCATCCAGCCTGACACTGGCCTAAGCTGTCTGTTACTGCACGTTTGAGAGAGTCCCATTCTGCACCCTGAGCAGGAAGCTGAGAGGCCTGGGCAGAAACGGGCTCTGGAGCTGAGAACAGAACTGCCTGTTGCATGCAAGTCCCTGGGTGAGCATGGAGCATCCACGTGCACAGCAAGTGGAAGGTGCCAGCAGTGGTGGTGGTACCAGTGGAAGGTTCCAGCAGTGATGATGGTACCAGTGGAAGGTTCCAGCAGTGATGGTGGTACCAGTGGAAGGTTCCAGCAGTGGTGGTGGTACCAGTGGAAGGTGCCAGCAGTGATGGTGGTACCAGTGGAAGGTTCCAGCAGTGATGGTGGTACCAGTGGGAGGGTCCAGCAGTGGAGGGGGGAACCGGGGGAGGGTTCCAGCAGTGGTGGTGGTACCAGTGGAAGGGTCCATTTCAGGGGGGGGTGACCGTCGGGAGGTGGCTACAAGACCTTAAAGGTCCCGTGGACAGTGACAGATGTTTAAGGGAGGAGGGAAATCTGTTACATTTATTTTTTCTTTACGGACTCGGGCAGTGGTGAAATGACAATTTAACCTTTTCTTCTTACTCAGCTGAGGAATTTTAAGTGATAAAACACCTTTAGCAAACAGCAAGGTGAAGCTGCCACCAGGGAGGAGAGGAAATGTCTTCTCTAGAACATGCCATTTGCAAACAAACATGTCTGTGCTTGTGTATCAGGGGCTCCCTGCTAATTGTTCCTGCTTGGTTTTTTTTTGCTTTCTCTCAGTCTGTGGGGACACGGTGGGAACAGGGCAACAGCAGCACTGTGAATTGGGGTCAGAGACCCCCTGTCGTCCCTGAGTAGAGAGCATAAGAGGTGAGATGGAATGTGGAGTCAAAGGAAGGTCTAGATGAGACAGGGACAGTCTCTGAGGCTCCTGGACAGCACGTTCATAGAGGCACTTCTGCTCCATTGTCCCCAGGGTGTGGCACTGGGGAGGAGCTCCCCCAAGCAGAGACTTCACAAGAGTTTCAGGACACTTTGCTGAGGCTGCAGAAGAGAGCTGATTCTGTGCAAGTACCTTAAGCACTCTTATGTTGTTCCATAAGTCACCCTCTGGGCCCACCAGCCTGCTTATCTGCTAGCCACAGTGGCTTGTTTGGGACTACTGCTATAAATCTCACCTTCTGCATGTTTCTGGAGTGCCCTTCTTTTCTGGCTGCTGAAAGGATCCACATTCAGCTGCATCCCCCAGCCCGTGGGTGGAGCAGTCCTGCTGATTCCCTCCCTTGGTTAGGGAGGGCAGATTTAAATGTGATCCTGGCCCACCTACAGAAGATGTGAGGTGAAGGAGCAGAGCTCCTTGTCAGCTCCTGAGCTGAAGGCTTTGGGTGTTGGCAGCTGTCAGCCTGCTCCTTTGTTAAACATCACCCAGTCCCCACTGACACTTTCCAGAGCAAGTGCCAAGAGGAAGGGGAGCAGTGAGCTAAGTGCAGCAGAGCTTGACCTCCTCCACGGCCTCTGCCTCCTCATGAGCAGGCCTGGGACATGGGGGACCTATTTCTAGGTGTGGATGCTGGTGCTCCTTGATATGTTGCTATCCTTTGATATTATTGATCAAAGAACTCTTTGAGAAGCACCAAGGACCCACCGAGAGGGGGTGGCTCCATTCATGTCTGCTGGACAGATTGTGGGTCAGTATTTTCCTCTCCCTTTTGCTCTTTTCTGTGCACACCCCAGCCTAGGGCACTGAGAGGTGGGAGACAGGATGTGCTGCTTTGGCAGTAGCACATTGGCCTGGCTCAGTTCTGCATACCCTCCCTCACTGAGGCACTCTCTGACAGCCTCACCAAGATGTTTCCCTGTCTGGAGGAAAGCAGCAAATTGAAGATGGGCTGCAGCTTCCAACCAAGCCCAGAGATGATGGAGGTGTTTGTGACAGGAGGGGTATACTCACTATACAACAGATCTTGCCATCATTTGAGGCATCTGGTTACCAACCATCAAAGCAGGGCCCTCTCCTGCTGGTCACACTGAACTGCTAACTCTTGAGCACTCAGATCCCAAAAGCATCAAGGCAAATATGCTGCTGTGTTGTAGAGGTGGCCATACACAGCTTTCTGCCTTGCCCAAGTCATCTTGAAGGTGAAAACCTTGTGATCTGAGTGAGGAAGATGCACTACGTCAAGGGTTGCTTTGTGACTTCCTGATGATTCATTTTCTTACCTGGGTTTTTGAAGCAATACTCCACAAAACAGGTCTGGGCAACCTTGTTGGTCAATACTCAATTTGTAACTGCCATCTTCACATCAGAACACTCCTCCCAGCTGGTAATATAGACTCTGGTACACAGGAAGAGCAATTTTCAAGTAACATTCAGAAGGGGAGGGACTCTTCTCTAGGAAAAGCTCCCTAGAGCAATAGCAACTGCAGAAAAGGTAGAGGACATAAAATGGTCTAATATATGGTCAGGAAGGGAAGGAAAAAATAACTAGTAGTGAAGCTGCCCTTGAGGAGCTGTCTGTTTCCAGGAACACCTGGCCAAGAAAAGTGCCTTAGGAGTCCCTAGGATGGATGATCCTCAGGTCATCATCATAAATAGATCCACCCTAGACCAGATGATAGGTGGGCATCACACTTGTATTTGGAAGTTGCTCTAGTTTTATCTCTCCCAGCCTGGTTGGAGGCAAGGCCTCAGAGAAACACTGCATCTCCAGCCAAGGCTTTTTCTGGTCTTTACCAGTGACTGGGGAAGACAGAGTTTCTCTGTCTGGTTTTGTGTGGCTCAGCCACCCTCCAGCTGCAGGACAAACAGGGAGGATTTGTGCTGGCTGGGGAAGCAGCGTGTGTGCAGAGACAGCCACCTGCCCCTGTGCCAGTGCAGCAGATCCCAGAGCAGCCTCTCCACCCCAGAGCTGGTGGCCAGGCAGGACACCTGGCAGCAGCCAAAGCAGCAGGCCTGGGAGGAGGTCCCATCGTGGGGAGGGGGAGAACATCCCCTCTTCCCAGCTGGGTTCTCCACTGGGGTAGGGAGGACAGGCCATACCAGTGAGGTTTGTGAGCCTGGTCAGGGGAAAAGCTTGCAGCTTGCCTCACTTAGCTGCTGCCCCACTGCTCTCAACCTGCCCTGGGTCTGCTGCAGCTCAGAAGCAGCCCCCAGTTCTGCAGAGAGGCCCTTCAAGGAGGGCGGGTGGCTCAGCTGCTTCCCCGTGCACACACACCTTCCCAGCCAAGGTGGCTTGTGCTTCTGCCTTCATTTTAACTCCTCAGCTCCCTGTCAGGGGTGCCAACCAGCTCACCTCATTAAGCTCCAGAGAAGGAGGCCCTGGGATTGATGGCAGGCAGGTTGAATGTGGCTCTCTCTGAGCACTCGAGTGCAGCGTGTAGGAGGCTGCTGGGGAGATATTCCCGCAGGCTGCAGCAGAACTGCCTGATTGAAGTTGCTCTGAATTGATGGCTAATGGGGGAGCTTTCTTTGATAGCTCTTTCAGGCTGGGTGCAGCTGGATAGAAAAAGATATCTCAACGTGAGGGAGAGGGGGTTTATTCCCCCCCCCACCCACACCCCCCCTTTATTAACAGATGCTTCCAGGGCACTCCAGCAGCAGAATGAGATCTGATGAAAACCTAATGATTTAAATGATTCTTAACTCCTTCTCTTTCAGCAGCTGCATACAAGCACTGAGGATGAAGTGGGTAGCCAGGCCAACCAGAAAAGGAGATGACTGTGCAAAGTGAAAAATCCCTTGGGAGAGTTGAGGTCCCTGGAATCAGAGGCAGCCTCTCTATCCGTGGCTCCAAAAATGGGGTCTTGGTTTGATGTTGTGGTAGCTGCAAGGAGAGCACCTAGCAGCTCAGTGTGGTGGGTGGTTGGATGGGCATGGAGTAAGGCTGAGGGGCAGAGCTGGTGGAGGGAGCCAGGGGGCTGCAGGACAGGAGGGACCAGAGTTAGTGGAAGGTTTAGAGAAGCTTTCTCAGCCCCTGCTCATTTTGTGCGTGGCTGAAGCTGCTGTGGCAAGAGTTAGGCACACTCAGGCTGAATTACATCAAAACTGATTAACAGAAACTGGCTAACTGAGATTTTGCACTCTCCCTACAGAGGCCTCTGTTCAACAGGCTCATCAAAAGTACTTTTCCTCCTACAGTATCTAACCTTTTAATCAGATAATGGTTTTCTTCCCGTTGCCACAAGTTCTACATCCCCTAAAGTTTCTGTCAGCCAGCTGTCTCTGCAATCTGTGTGTACCATGAGCTGACATATTTGTGAGCATGCCATTTCTCATTCCCATACACAGATCAGGGTGGGTGTGAGACAGTCCAGAAACTCCAATAATTTGATCCAGTTCAAGATCAGCAGGCCGGATTTTGGCTGACATAAATCAGTGGTTTGCAGCACAGACATCTTGCTCCATTTGAGGATCTGACTCATCATTTCCAGTTTAGGCCCTGGCATCTGGCTGACTCTGTGACAGGGCACTGATACCTGGGATCTTGGCCATCACGTTGCAGTTAAAATCCTTCTGCTTTTACCAGAAAGGACTTCAGTGACTTTTATTTGCAGAAGATGCAGAGGGTTTCACCTCAGGGACAGCAGCTTCACGTTTTAATGCCATGTTGAAGAGGGAGAAGCCTTCAGCTATCTCTGAAAAAAAGGTGTGTTTTCATGAACAGCACCCTGCTCTTCAAAGGCAGAAGGTTTTTTACTTCAAAAATCACCCCTGTTTTCATGCACAATGCACCAGAGACTGCTTGATCATCAGGTTCAGTCCTAACAGAGGTGGACATGGCTATGTCTGCTTGGTTGGGATCCAAGAGAAGACTTTGACCTGGGGCAGCTGACAATCTGACAGCAAGCTACTCAACCAAGCAGGGAGGGCCCATCCTGGCCCTTTTCCTTGGTGAGATCCTGCTCCCCATCAGCCATTTGGATTGTAAGAAGATCTGGATGCTGTTCCCTTCCTCTCCTCCTCCCTCACCTTCAGTGAGACGCTGGCTGCTGGTGGCTACTGGCCAGACCCTTCTGTTGGCAATGGGTGCAAAGTGTTCCTCTTACAGGATGAATGGAACAAAAGCCTGGAAGGGATCTCACAAGTTGTTCTGTCCATATCCCTGCCTAGCAGCAGGGTCAGCTCTTCCCAAGTCATTCCCAGTAACTGTTGCTCTGGCTTGTTTTGAAAGACTCTGCCCCCTCCCAGGACAATTCCTGCTTGTGCTTCGTTGTCCTTGCTGTTCCTCCTGAGGTCTAACTGAGCCCTCCCTGTTGCACATTGAGGCTGTACCTTCTCGTCCAGGCTGTCACAAATCAGATGCAATCATCTGCTGCCTTCTTTATTTTGTGGGAGTCTTGCCCATGATTTCATCATTTTTATTGTGTCCTCCTTCAGTCTTTTTTAAGCTAAGCAGGTCCCTTTGGTTTTGTCTTTCCTTGCAGCTCATCCATCCTAGATCTCTGGTCATTCTCCTGCTCTTTTCTGGACTCTTTTGTTGGTCCATAGCCTTCTTGCCCTCACTCCTCCAGTCTCATCCTCTTCTGGCCTTTAAGTGGATTTCCAGTTTGTCAGATTGCAGCTCCCAGCCTGGTTGTGGGCAATGCAAACACAAGAAGCCTTTCATGGGCCCATCAAATCAACAGACTGCTGATTTCCCACCCTGGCCCTTGAACCTGGAACTGGCCTGGCAGCCAGTCGTCCTCAGCTGTGGGAAGGAAACAGGTATGAAACGAGTTGTCTGCCTTTTGGCCAAGCCACAGGTGGGTTTGTGCTGCTGCCAGGGCAATTCCCATCTGCCCCCATCATCTTCAGCAGCTCTGGAAGTCATTCCTGGCTGCTGCTCCATAGCTGAGCCATTAAACCACAAATAGGGATTGGTTGAAACCAGGATAATTATTTTATGTGATGCCCTAGTTTTACCTTTGCTGTGTGGTGCTGCAAATACTATTTCACCAATAGTCTATCACTATTTCTACTACTTAGAAAGCATCCCCCAAGCTGAGCCACTCAGGGTGCAGGGATTATTGAAAGTACATCACTGAGATTTATGGCAAGCCCAGTTATCCTCTTTTTATTACAAAAAATCTCTATTTCAAGGATGTTCTTGGCAAAGCAAGAAGGGCTGGGGGGAACCTCACTCCCATGTTCTCTCTCCTGTGGGAAGACAGATCTAGCTGCAACCTTCACGTGTGCCCTTAGCTCCTAAGTCCTCCAGAGCTGCACTGAGGCCAGGGCACCTCATCAGCTCCTGCTCCCCCTGGCAGAGCTCCCCAGGGGATGATCTGCCCCCCTGCCTGTGCTCCCCACAGTGCTCACCCTGACCCACCCACCTCCCACTCGTGTGCAGGCTGAAGGTTAAGCTGCAAAAGAAGACCTGAGGTCCAGCAGACTGCCTGGAGTTTGTCTGCATGCACACTCTCTTGTTCTCCCCCTCCCTTTCCAGCTCTCCCCTGGCCTTCCTCCCCTGAACTTCAGCCAAATATTGTCTGTTATTTCCAGAAAAAGAGTTTGTCTTATACCATTTACCCTGCTGCTAGCTCTCTGCAGCCTGATTTTAATGGCCTTTGAGATTGCACCTCTGAGATGCTAGACAGGGAGCTTTGCTTTTAAAAGAGCCTTTCCATAGCCCTAATTTCTTCTCTTTCCTCTTGCATTCCACCCTCCTCTCTTGCAGTTGTGTTGGGGGGGGTATTGACTGTTTGAACCCACAGATGTGATGCTATAGGAGAATAAGTCACTTTTGTGCCTGGGGGAGAGAGGGAAGAAGAATTCATTCCCTGTCTATAGAGAGGGTCTGGCAGGCTGATTTCTCCCCATCAGTGGGATCTCACAGTTGAGCACAGGAGAGCTCAGGGGTGAAAGCAGCTGAGAGGAGCTCAGTAAAGGGTGGGAGCCTGTCTGTGCTGGGAAGCACCAGTGCAGGCAGCTGGAAGGCTGGGAGATGTGAGCAGCTCACTTCAGCTGGAGGCCAAGGGGCACAGTGAGTGAGCATGGACCCAAAGCAGCCTGCAGAAGTAGCCAGGATGCTCAGGCAGAGCAGGAGCCTCAGCCTGTTCACCAGCCCAGAGGGAACTTCTGGGATATTGGAAGCCCATGGTGGGCAGAGAGGAGCAGAGGAGCTGGGCTGGGGGACCACCTACAAACAGCATCTCCAGGGAAAGCCATTAATCCAGGAGATGAGATTCACAACTGGTGGGAATGGCTTTGTCTGCCTTCAGAGCAAGCAGAGTGCTGCCAGCTGGGAACAGGACCACGAAAGGAAGGTTATCTTCACATCCAATTAGACTTTCTCTGAAAGAGGGGTGCTCTGTACAGATGAACTTCCTCTCTCAGAGCAGATTATCCTCATTTAAAAAAAAAAAAACCTCTTTGTTTTAATGTCTATTTTGAGGGAAGGGGAAAGAATGCAGCTGTTCCCAGAACTGCTTGCCAGTAACTGAGTAACTCAGGGGTTTTCTGTCTCCTGCAGGATTATTTTCCTCTTGCATGAAGAAAACCTTGATGTTCTGCTTAGGAGCAGGGGACTGAGGGAACAGCTTTAGTATGGTCTGACTCTTGGTTCTCTCTGGCTCTGGCAGGTGGCTTGAGTCCCTGCTTGCCTCACTTTCCCTTCCTCTATCTTGCTGGATGTCAGGAGGATGAATTCAGTAGGTGCTCCCCTGCCCCTGCTGTCTGGCATTGCTGTGAAGTCAGTGCATGTGTGGGCTGCAGTGCAGCTCCTCACCCATTGCTGCTCCTCTTATCTAAGCTCTGCAGGTGCCAAAGCTGGTATCTCCCCAGCTCCTTGCCCTCACTCTGTTAACTCCCAGTTCCTTCTCTGCAATAAGCAGGGGGAAAAAACCTCAGCAAAGTCTAGGTTCCCAAGTCATTTTGGCTTTTGAGACTGACAGCCCAGCAAATATACAGCAATGGGAAGGGGGAGATCCAGATACAGTCTGCTGGGATCATCTGTCCATCAGCCAGCAAGAATGTAGTGCTTTATTCACTTACTGCACCTCCTCATGTCATAAAGCACAAGCCAAATGAAGGCTTGGGGAAAATGGATTTCATACCCCATAAAGAGCCCATTTCTTGCACTGCTGGGTTAGACCATGAACTTCTTCAAGTGGGCTCTGCTGTGCTGGAAATAAGAGACACCAGAATGTCTGGTGTTAACAGGGAGGAAAACATGGTGCTGATCTAGGCCCTGCTCCTAACACCATGCACTGGTGACAACTGCAGCCTTTGAAGCCTCTCCTTCACTTAAAAATAAGCCAGGATACCTCAGATGTTGTGGGCCATGGGGAAATGCATTCAGGTTTTCCAAAGAAGTGTGGGATGATTTTCCAGGGAGGGTAAAACCACTGGTTGGCTGTCTTGGGCTGGAAAGTATGTCAGGATTTCATTCTCGTGATCCCTTAGCACAAGAAGAAGGTGAAAAAAAAGAGAGAAAAAGAAAAACCATGAATAAAGGGAGAATATAAGCCAGAAGCTACATCTGCAGCCATGAGCTTGGCACAGGCTCAGTGAGTGCTCAGAAAGTGGTGGGGGGTGTTTCACTAACTCAGGACTTGGTGGATGTGGATGGTGAGTGGACTTTTCAGGTTGAGCAGGAACAAGTCAGAGGAAGTCATAGGGAGAAGCAAAACACACCAGCTCCTGCAGTTCCCCAGGGTCCTGCTGCTGGGTCCCCTGCTCCTCTCTGCCATCGGGCCATATCCTGAGCTCTACAGGCTGCCTGGGGATTTTGGCCACCTGTCCTGGCTGCTGACATCCCCCAGAGCATCCCAAAAGGACTGCTCTTAGCCCCTGTGACCACCTCCAGCTCAGAGAGCTCTTCCCTCTCCCTTCCCACTCCACTTTCTCCACCTTTCAGTGAGAAGGCTGCAAAGCTTGTGACACCATGTCTACTCCCTGTAAGCATTTCATGCATCCAGGGTGTTTCTGAGGGCTGGTTAAACTGTTTGCAGTAATAAAGGGGTTGGAGCAGTGCTCCACATATAAGTTATATTCATTCAGTGCACCCAGAGAGCATCAAACTCACACCTCAGGCTCAGGCTTTCACCTCATGTGGCCTTTTTCCAGTCAATTTGTGTCTGATGTGCATCTTAGCTCCAGCTTATTTTGTTGCCTGAATTAGGTTCTTGTCTCAGTAGACATGGGCCTTTATGTCACCAGCTCTGGTAAGTGTTTGTCAGCTAAAATAAATGCAGCATTCTTGGGAACAGGCATCCTGGTAACAGCCAGCAGGATACGGCCCTGCTCAGGAAAGGGCTCAGAGCTCTCAGAAGGCTGCTCCTCCTGCCAGCCCTGGCTTTCAGAGTGGATCTCATCCCTAGTGCATGTTGGTATTGTTCAGTGCATTCACAAAACCTTGGATTCCACACAGCTTCCCTGTCCCTGGCTTCAGGTACCTGACCTGGATGAAATCAACAGGCAGTGACCAGGGACTAGTCCCAGCTCAGCAAATGCACTGCCAAGAGCCCACAAGCCCAGAGCTTGCTCAGCCCAACGGGCCATATTCTGGCCTTTTTGAGATAGGTGTAAGTCTAGAGTTAACTCCACTGAATACAAACCCCAGCAGTGTGTGCCTCAGAGGTCAGAGCCTGCCTGTGCTCCTCTCTTTGGAGTTACCTCACCCTGGCCTTGGCTTAGGTGTGTACAGAGCAAGGGCCACTTCCAAGTCCATTCCCAGCCTCTTTTCCAAGTTCTGCTGGGCCATTTTGTTCACCTAGCAGCTTCACAGCCCTGTTAGGTACTTCCAAACCTTTGCACTCGTTTGAGGATCATCTCAAAGAGGGGGCAGCCTGCACTCATCAGATTTTGCCATGTCAGTCTTTCCTGTAAGGAGGGTGTCCCCACAACGGGCTGCAGGGGGTTGCAAGCTGCTCTGGCAGGAAAGCAGAGGTGATGGGAGCAACTTTCCCTAGAGCTGAGCTGCCAGGAAGACAGAGGTGACCACACTCCAGCTTGCTTTCAGAGGCCAGCACCTTAGTCCAAACCCACTGCTAGCAGTGGTCCAGTGCTGGGAGCAGGGACAGGCAAGGTGCTGGCACAGAAGGGGCATTGCCCTGCTGGCAGTGGCCTGGAGCTGGTGGTCTGCACCAGCTGGAGAGTGTGGTGTCAGAAATCCTCTGAGGTCAACAGCTCACCTCAGGTTTCCTCTCAGGGTCTGAGCTTCTGCAAGCTGAGCAGAAGAACCAGCCTGTGTAGTTTGGGCTGGAAGGGACCCAGCACTGCTGGGGCTCAGGAGAAGGTGGGTCAGTTACCCCTCTTTAAGTTGCCTCAACAAAACTTGCTGCTTTTCTGTGCTTTGGAAAAAGCTACCTTGATCCTTGATCCTACCTTGGTTCTTTAACAGAAATAGCTCCTTGGGCATCCACTTCCTTTTCCTTCAAATTTCTCTTCCTGAATAAGTGAATAAAACCCCAAAGTTTTAAGGTGAGCCCCATATACCTGAGAGCAGAGCAGCAGCCAGATTGCTGGGAGGGGTGGAGCCCACACGTGTGAATGAACTTGGAGGTAGCTCAGAGCTGCACTGGGAGTCACAGTGAGCGTGTGGTGGGTTGTGCAAGTGGGATGGGACCAGGGGGAGGGGGCCACACCTCTGTTCTCTACACAAGAGGCTGCAAGAGGATTTGCATACGCAGCATGCGTGTGGCTGAGAGGGGAACAGTAATTAGCAGGAAGTGAAGGTGAAGCTGAGATTTCGTGTTCTGTGGCAGATCTTTCCATGTAAGCCATTGTTCAGAGAGGTTATTAGCAGGCAGCAGGACAGAGTGTCCTGAGCAGCAAGCTCTGCCTTTGTCTGGCGACAGGATTTTTACAAGGCTTTTTTGCTTTGAGAGCTGACAGCATAATGGTCCTGGACAATGCCAAATCATCAGCTGCACACTCACTAGGGGAGCTGGGCTTTCAGGGGAGAGCGAGGGAGATGCAAACTGCACACTCAAAGCAGGGCAGAAATGACTGAACAAGGGAACAGGAGAAGAAGAGAGAGACTTAAATGCCATTTGCTGTCTTGGCTGGTTTTTTCTTCCCTTTAATTTTTTTCCCTTCCCCTTCTTACCATATTCTGGTTGTCTTGTTCCAGAACTGCTTCAGTCATTTTGTGGACCTCTGTTTGCAGTGCAGGAAGGCTCTGGTTTTGAGGGAAATGCTTAAAAGATGGGGTTGGGGGGTAGCCCTGTGTAAGGGAAGTTTAGGAGAGATGTCATCTCTCCTTCCCCACATTTCTGCTCCTGACAGGCAGCCCCATGGACAGCACCTGCAATTGGACTCCACCCAAATGCTTCTCCAGAAGGTTTGCATAGGTGAGACCTGTTGGGCCAGGTCCCTAAACTGGTCAGGTTTGAACTGGCCAGAGCCAAGAGGGTTTCCCAGCCCCTCTCCACAACTAACATGAACTGGTGTCTGCATCCCAGAGCAGACATCTCAGGGCTGTCCCTATTTTTGAAACCCAAAAAAGGGGTGTGGGTATGAGTACCACCTGCTGACTAAGAGTGGATTCAGCTTGGATGAAAACAGGGACTTTTCTAACACTCAGGCATACTAAGAAAGATCAACATTCAGATAGTTTCTTTCAGGCTCCCATAGGGAGATGGGGGAACGTATCTCTAGAGCCTCTGTTCCTCCCCTCCCTTCCCTTATCTCCCTTCCCCAAGGTTTCCTACACATCCCTCACTGCACAGTTCCTTTCGTACTATGGCAAGAGGGTGAGTGACAATCAAATCTCCTCCTCCTCCTCCTTCTCCTTCTCTTCCCCTAAAAAGATTGCAGGAGCTATTACAGTCGTTAAGACTGAAAAAAAACCCCATGAAGCATTTCTGCTGCTGGTCTGTGCTTGGTAGGAGGAGGATTTCCTTCCATCAGCAGGTCCCCAAGTTGCCCCAGATATGGCAGGGATGGCGTCTGGCTTTACCAACCTCCTTTTTGGGAGCAAGCTCCATGGAGGAACCCTGGCATGCAGGAGTAAGGCAACATCTTGCAGTTCCTGTCCTAAACCCTTCGTGCTGTTGGGTGTTACTGTGGAAGGTGTTACTGTGTCTGGTGTTGAGAAGTGGTTTAGAACTGTTTTGGGACATTTGGCCCTCTGTACCAGTTGCATTGTCTGCATGCCTTCAGGAACAAATCCAGGTGCCTCACTCATCTCAAGTCCAGCTTTGCAGGGCAGACAGAATCCTCTCAAATAATTTCCTCCCCCTGCATATAAAATCATCCCAGCTTTTCCATGTATTTTACCTTAAACTCTTCCAAGGCTGATACAACAGGAGGAGCAGGAGTTCTTTCCCTTTCTTAATGGAGAAGGCTTTTGTTCCTATCAAGGTGTGAAATACTGCAGCATAATGATTTCTTGTGCAGAGAACTGGAAATTCTGCCACGAGCAGTGGGGTTTTGCTGGGGAGGCAGAGAGAGATTTCTCTAGACAGCTGCTTTGCTTCTCCTTAATGGTTTGAGACTGGTTGTGAGAATGGGGCCTGGGGCATTATGGACAGAGAGAGTCTGGGTGTCCTCATGTATAGCTCTGCTCTTTGCCAGGAACTCTCTTTGCCAGTATCTTCTGCCAGGCTACGAGATTAGCCACCAAGCCTGGGGTGTCAGAAGACCTGGGGATTTGCAGAGCATCTCCTCTTCCTTTCAGGCTCTAAAAGAAGGGATCATTTTTCTAGCCCAAGGTGTGCTGCCCTTTGTGACCTTCTGGCTGGACTACAGCAGACACTCAGAGTGGGCTGCTCTTGAGAAGGTGCCCTCCTGTGTGACCTGGGCCACTCTAAACCTCACTCCTGCCCCTTCCACCAAACCAGGTGGTGGGATTGAAGGAACAGAGTCAACTGAAGGAACAGCATCACACCCCAAAGCGTGGTCTTTGGTGTGGTGGGGTCAGCCTGTGCTTCACCTGGCCTCTGCCTCTCTGGGTGGATTGTGGGAGCCCTCAGTGTTTTGAGGAGAGTGGTTCTTGGCTGTGCTCTTGAGTGTGGCTCCCTGGCCCAGGGTCATGGCCATGAGGTGCAGAGGGAGAGCAGGACCACTAGTGTATGCCTGCAGCCTCCAGCAAGAGGCCACACAAACAGCCTAGGAGAGAGGGGAACCCAAAATGAAAACCAGTCCTGTGTCTAAAGCAGATGGAAGCAGCTAGATAAGTGTCCAATCAACCAACAGTTCAGCAGAAATAATTTCCCCTGGGTTGTGAAAAAGGTGGGCAGGAGCTGGAGAGACAGGCAGACAGGCAGCAGCAGCTTCCCCAGCATTCAGCCTTTTCTCTGGCCTTTCTTCTCCCCAGCGGAGCCTGCGTGCAGGTCCTCACCTCAGCCTCAACCCATCCCTGGCCTGCTTGCTCCCCTGGAGTTGTCTTCTTCTGGGAACCCACGTGCTGAGAGTGAAGGTGGAGATGTTCTGGATAGTGGATTGGCTGAAGGGTTCCTAAGGTTGGGGGTGGGTTTTTTCCCTTCCCTTTGCCTTCCTCCCCTCGTGCTCTTGCTAATTCCTTTGCCACATGGTTTCTGCTTGCAGTGAAGCTGTAGGTGCTGCACACGTGGCAGGCATCCCCCAGGGAGCTGTGCCAGCTATACCATCAGGAAAGAGTAGGCCAGTGCACTCTACACTTGTCCATAAAAAATGAATAGTATAATATTTTATTTATCAAAATTCTAGTTTGTTCCCTTTTTGGATATTGTTCTCCAGCTCCTGTCATAGGCCTTTGCCTGTCCCTCCACCCTGAGTGCTCAGGTCGACTTGCAAAAGTTTTCAAACCTCTCTTTGAACTGAGTAGTAGAAAAATCAAAACCTGAGGGAGTTCCCACAACCTCTCTGCAGCCTTCCTGCTCTTTGGCCTGCAACCAGAGCAGTCCCTCTCCAGAGCAAGCAGAGAGGGTGTTCAGTGAGGGATAAGGGGCTGAGCCAGCTCAGCTCTTGCATTAATTTCCTTTAGGAATGTTCTAGAGCAGTGTTCTTAAAAGGATTGAGGCAGGGGTACAAATGTGAGTGTGCATGGCACTGCACAGAGGTCTGCCTAGAAGATGAGGAAGAAGTTCTTCCCCATGAGAGTGGTGAGACCCTGGCATGGGTTGCCCAGGGAGGTGGTTGAGGCCCCATCCCTGGGGGTCTTTAAGGCCAGGCTGGAGGAGGCTCTGGGCAGCCTGATCTAGTGGGAGGTGTCCCTGCTCATGGCAGAGGGGTTGGAACTGGGGGATCCTTGTGGTCCCTTCCAGCCCTGACAGATTCTGATCTGTTTTAGCAGAGGACTTAGCAGTGTTGGCTTGATGGTTGGACTTGATGATCTTAAAGGTCTCTTACAACCTAAAGGATTCTGTGATTCTATGTGTTTCTGGAGTACCAAACAACCAACAAATAATCTGGGGTCAGTAAACAGGAATGAAAAACACCCATTTACTGTCAGCAGACTGGGGTGCAAGGGAGCTGTGGCTGCAGAACCCTATGTGTTTCTGGAGTACCAACCATGAGTACCAGGAATCTTACAAGAAAGAGAGAAAAAATCAACCAAACAACCAACAAATAATCTAGGATCAGTAAATAGGAATGAAAAACACCCATTTACTGTCAGCAGACTGGGGTGCAAGGGAGCTGTGGCTGCAGAACCCCAAGACAGAAAGAGACCTCACCCCTCACTCTGCAGGCCTGGCTATGGATATGGGGTCTGCTTTGTGCTCTCTCTGCTGGCAAGCTGGGGTGCTGCTGGGCTCCTCAGGGGGAAAGGGAGCCAAGATGAAGGCACTGCTGATACCAGTGGCCTGTTCTACCCCCCAAAGCCAGCACAACACACCAGAACAGAGAAGGAGAGGGGCCCTCTGCTGCCCACAGTTTGTACTAGAAAGGAGGAGAGAAGCTGGAGATGAAAGGGAGTGAACTGGTCCCTCAAAGCAGATTGCTGCCTTCTTGTCAGCAAATTACCTTTCTTCTGCAACCACAGCCCCCTCCTTCCCTCCACTTTTCTTCTCCTTCCATCTCTCCTGAAACCTCATCCATATTTGGCTGGTGCTCCATAGTGGAGCATCCCCTGAGCATCCTGAGGAACACAGGGCTGTGATTTGTGCCTCGTTACCTGAAAGGTCAGAGATCAGCCCTGCTCCCTGGAGTGCCCAGTGCCACCCTGTCCAGAAAGCAGCTGTGCCTCCAGCACCCCTCATTTTCTCTCCCATGACAGCAATTCTGGCTGGGTTTCCAAGAGGTCAACAAAACACTGCCATGGGCTACTGTGGTTTCTTGGGGAAGAAGAAACTTTTTATCTTACACGTGTGTACCTCCATCTTCAGCCTCTTCTTCCACATGCTCCTCCATGCAAACCTTTTCCTCCCTCCCCACACCTTCCACAGACCCATCTCTCAGCACTGGTGGGGCAGCTGTTCTCCAAGGCCATGGTCAGCTCAGTGCAACCCAGTGCAGTTTGGGCCCCAATAACCTGGTGTGCTGGGACATAGGTATGGCTGGGGACTGAGGAAATGGTTGGAATTGGTGGAGCTCCAGGGGTGTGTGCTTTGAGGCTGCTTGTCAGAAGCACAGGAGTGCTTAGAAGGAGAAACCTTCTTCTCTTTTGCCTCCTGCTAACTGTAGCAGCAAGGTCTCTGACAGAGGAGTCCCAGGGCAGGTCTGCAAAGGACAGCAGGTAAAAAATCAGCGTGGGGTGAATTCAGAGTTGTCCTGGTTCTGTGTAAAAAGGGGTTCAGGGCAGGACCCACACGGAACAGAACTATCTACTCGCCTCTCCCCCCCTGAGAGAGACACTTTGGAAAAAAAAAAATGAAGTATATTGTTTAACAAGGAACAGAAAATGAAAAAGGAGGTAAGGAAAATAATATATACAAAGATTAGGGGAAAAATACAAAAAGTAAAATATACAAAACCCTCAGAAATGGTTCCAGGGTCCCACGGAGTGAAAGGACAACCTCCCTCTCCGAGCTCCAAGGCAGGAGTGAAATTAGAACCCACTTCTTGCCTCTTAACAGGGTGTGTGTGGGAAGGGGAGGGAATACAATGGTTCACCCCCACCCGGGGTCCTCCCAGTTGCTGGAAGGTCACGCCCCCATTCCAAGCCTCAAACCACAACAAGAGTTCTTCTGTCTCAGTCAGGGATGTTCCTCAGTGCTGGTTCAACTTTTGCCTTTGAAACCCCAGGACTGAGAGGCCATCTGAGCAGCGTGCCCCACACTGTTGCTGAAGAGTTGCCCTCTAAAGCTTTCCACCACAGGAGCTGTGTGTCAAGCTGGCCAAATCATAGAATCATAGAATCATA
>NW_008599353.1:0-7298 GCF_000691845.1 Merops nubicus
GGTTTGTTTTCAAACCATTACACTGAGCAGACATTTATATGCATCTTTAACAATTTCGTATAGACAGACATTTCCCAGTGCTTTGCTGAGACAAAAAAAGATCTTGAACAGCAGCAGACAGATTTACTTACTAGTTCTTTTTAACATGACATTTTGGAAGTGTTCTAGATTTATATTTAATGGTAACAGCAGCATAACACAATCATTGTTGCACCACAACTGAATTGAAATATACCTGCTTCTACAGGAATTGGTTTCTCCAGGAGAAAAACTGTCTGTTTCCAGTGAGTTTTGGTACACTGGGGACCAGTTGAAAACAAGACCTGCAATGGAAGAGTTCAAGAGTTTGATTAAGAACAACATTTTTGATATCATACCACATCAATCAATTACCAAACACACATGCACTTCAAGTAATTGCTACAGCAAAATAGATCAGCTGTCAAACACCTTGCAGCAGAATAAAATACAAAAACATCTCTCAAAGACATTTTTAAAATGTGTAACTCCAAATACTCACCTTGTTGTGACAGTTCTTCTCAAAAAATATATCAAAATAACCAGCAATTGCCTAAAAAAAAGGAAAACAAAAATATGATAAAAGAATAACAGTGACACTCGATAAAAAGTCTACCACTAATATATGCATTTACTGGGATTTCTACTCTGTTTCAAGCCTTTATTAAGAGGAACAGGCTTAGATGGATGCTTTCAAACATGCTAGAAATCCTAAGTCAAAAAAATCAGCTGCCATCAGACCTGTTACACTTGGAATAAAATGCTGAATATTCTCAAGTCAAATTTTAGTCCGAGTTTCCAGCATAACCCCCACACCCTAATTGCAACTAGAACTGTGTATGAGAAAACAGCCTTTCAGATGTGCAAACCACAAGCATAAAATTCAGCCCTTGTCCTCTACGGCTCCCACAACCCTCACTATGTAGACACAGCACAAGGGCTTCTGCATGATGTGTTCCCTCTCTGCACAGCATAACACTGTCTTCCACTACAGCTCCCTGTGAGCAGAGGCAGAGCACAGCCAGGCAGGGAATATTTTCCATTCTCTACACACATAGATAAGTAAAGAGATTCCTGAATGCTGCATGTTGGCCTTTCTGGCAGTGCATGATCTCTAGCCTCCGCAGGATTCCTTGGAGCACTTCTGTCCCTCCTGCCATCCTGCTCCTAACCTCCAAAAAGGCCTCTCTCTTTAGTGCATAATTCATCAGCAAGGCTTCTTATTCCAGCTTGGAGAGGAAAGGAAAAACAAAATATTTGCACACAAAACTATATACTGGTACTGTTAGTTACATAGTCCTTTAGTGCTAGCACAATTTTGTCAAAAAAAAGACTTGTGAGACTCCTAAAAATTCTATTAATTCAAGTAACAAACTGTAAAGTGCTAATAGAAGAGCACCCACTTCACAGTTTCACCTCTGAAATGCTGTCCATGCTCACCTGTATTTGCTTCCTGCTGGCTCCTAAAGGCTAAAGCAAATGAGATGGTGGCCACAAGGCAGTTACACTTTTCTAATACATGTCAGCCTGAAGAAATGACCCAGAAGAGAGCTTCTGAAGTAACTCCAACCATGGCAGCTGGGGA
This sequence comes from Merops nubicus, assembly GCF_000691845.1. NCBI lineage: Eukaryota > Metazoa > Chordata > Aves > Coraciiformes > Meropidae > Merops > Merops nubicus. Next base: position 1,604 of record NW_008599353.1, read on the forward strand.
CACTGTTCCTGCAACAGCAGGGAAGGATCTTCTCCACATCAGCTAGAGTACTTTCCAACAAGGTATGCACCAATTCAATGCTGGCAAGCCCACTGCACAAAAAGTCAGTGCAAACAACTCATTCTGACCTTCCTCTCACAGCACCAGTGGTTTTCTCCTACTCTAGGTCTAGGAAATTGGTTGTTCTGAATGGTTACAAAGGACAAGTTTCATAGCATCATACAGACTCAGAGGCAGACTGTGAAGGAAAGAAAAGTCAAACATGTTTAAAAAAAACTAAGGTAACAAACTGAATGGCAAGGAGCTTTATCATTATGAAATATGAGATCTGAAGGGTAGATAAACCACTCTGGTATTCTTCCTCTGTAGTCTAAATCCAGACCAGATTTCACCAACATGCTGGTGAATTCAACGTCCCAAAGCAAGTAAGTTTATGTTAATACACCTCTGTTGGCTTTCAACTAAGGGCACTCCAGACAAGCCTGCAAAGTTCCAAATTCTGATGTTCACTTTTTAAAGAATATTTTCCCACAAGGGAGACAGTGAGGGACCTGTGTGACAAATGAGCACCAGATGTTGGAAACAGTGACTCTTCCACCCCTCTAGTCCTATCACGCAGTGCTGAGAATCTCACTCCTAAGTGAATTATAGCCTTGTGTCTAATAGGCTTTTTTGAGTAAAGATTGAGAAGGTTTTTACAAAGTTTTATTCACCCATTAGACTACTTTCACTGATGCACAATCTTTTCCAGACAGTTTTCAGACATCTCAGTTATAAAAATACTCTTCAATCATCAGGTCAATACTGTTGATATGCTTACAAATAAGACCTGGGATATGATTTCTGGAAAAAGGAAAAGAAGGTTGCAACAAGAAAAATACATGAAGAATTGAAGGGAGGGGGAAAAAAAAAAAAAAAGGCTTCCAGAGAAAACAAGACAATTGAGCAACTTCTTGTACCAGGAAGCTAAAAGCAGAAATATCTGAAAGGAAGCTGTAGTGAGGTGGGAGTTGGTCTCTTCTCCCAAGGAACACATGACAGGACATGGCCTCATGTTGTGCCAACAAAGGTTTAAGTTGGGCTTTAGGAAAATATTCCTCACTGAAAGGATTGTCAAGCCCTGGCCCAGGCTGCCCAAGGCAGTGGTGGAGTCTCCACCTCTGAAGAAGTTTATAAGCCATATAGATGTGGTGTTGAGGAACATGGTTTAAGTGGTGGGCTTAGAGTCTAGTCATTACCTCAGTACTGCTATCTTAAAAGTCTCTTCTGACTAAAACAATTCTGATTCTAAGTCACTAGCAAAGTACTGGAGGACTCCAAGCTGCAACACAGTTGTAGTTACTGCTCCTCTCAATGTTTTGTGAGCAGCTTTACATAAACCACTGGAATTCCTGCATCCATATGAAGCGCAGGAAGCCTTCCTTGAAAGAGCTATGACAAACTAAAATGTTGGACTGCACAGAAGCCTACTTCAATAATCCCAAACACAAGTGTTAAAAAACCCAAACCCTTCCAAACTGCCTGCCCCCTTAAGGTATATTCGTGTAAGCCTTGCACCACTACAGCTGGTATCTGGTACCCCACATAACAGACTTGGGAAAAGAAGAAAAGTCAGAAGTGAAGTACATCCAGATGATGCTTTCTACAATTTTATCTACAACCACTTATCCTCTATATTTAAAGACAAAATTTATTTAAAGACAAAATTGCACAAATCAAATCGCACAAATCTAAAACCCTACACAAATCAACACTGAAATACCTGATAATACAAAAAAAGCTATAAAATTGTTGTTTTGGTTGGTGTCCTTGTCAAGAATTTACATCTTCCCTTATACCTTAACTTTTTTTATTCATTACTTGGTGGTTTTATGCTGAAATGAACAATACATGCCTTTTATTTTCAAGTATATTTCAGTGAAATTATTCTGTACAAGTGAAGTCCAAGTCATTTTCTTTCCATTTCACTTTTGAATGCTACTAATTTTCAGTAGCTATAACAGTGAATCACAAACTTCTGCTAAAAAAGATATTGCCAGTGTTTACAGCTTGAATGAAGATTAAGTCCTCCCTTCTCCTTGTAAAAATTTAACACATGCAGCTAAGAAAAATATAAAGGAAAAAACAAGCACTTAAAAGTGGCATATTAGGAAACAATCACAGATAAAAGCATATATTACAATGGCACACAGGGCTGGCCAGATTTTTATTAAGCTTGGCTTTTTTCACAACAATTCAAACTGAAGAAAAGGAACAAACAGATAATGCCCCCATAAATTCCAGATTATGTTTTACAACTATTGCCTAGGGGTTTTTTGTTTGTTTGCTTGGTTTAAACATAACAGTGATTTCTTCCTTTGCAGTTTTTGTCATCTTTTTGCTCGACCTTTGACAGCTCATTTACAATTTCAATGACTAATCAGCAAGAACTTAAGCCTTCTCTGGAAGAATCTTTCAGATGTCCATCTCCTGAATACCATAACAGAGGAAAACAAAAATAATGACTTCTAAACTGGTAATAAATAACCACAACTCCAGCCTGACAGATGCTGTACCCTCAAAGGATGTTAACTATTACAAAACACTGCAGAAATATTATTCTTCTTGTTTTCAAATAAACTGCCAGGAGAAAAGTAGAGCTACGAAGACACAAACTCTAGTCCTAGCACAAAGCCTCCATATTTACCCAGGGAACTAAGAAACCTAAAGAAAGAACTAAGGAAATATTTAGGAATAGATGTTCATGGAGTGTGTCCAAGAACAGCAACAGAGCTGGGGAAGGGTCTAGATGGTCTTACAAATAATGGCTGAGGGAACTGAGGTTCTTCAGCTGGAGAAAAGGAGGCTCAGGGGAGACCTTTTCACACTTGACAACACCCTGAACGGAGGCTGTGCTGCAGCGGGGGTTGGTCTCTTCTCACACAGAACAGGCAATGGGACAAGAGGAAACGACCTCAAGTTGTGCCAGGAGAGGTTTAGGTTCAACATTAGAAAAAATTTCTTTGCCAAAAGGGTTGTCAAACACTAGAAGAGGTTGCCCACAGATGTAGTGGAGTCCCCATTCCTGGAGGGATTTAAAAGCCACATATGTGAAGCTGAGGGACGTGGTTCAGTGGTGGGCTTGACAGTGCTGGGTTAACAGACTTTATCATCTTTAAAGGTATCTTCCAGGTAAAATGATTCTATGATTCTACACTGGGACTGCAAAGCATCATCGTATAAAGGTCAACAAAAAGTTCATTCAACTAAGAATAAAATATTCCTGAAATTACAACAGCAGCAACTAACTTCTATCTGATTTTATCAAACTCAGGTTTTGATGAAGAGCTCATGTAAAGTAGCTTATGGTCTTCATTCAGCACTGAGGGTTTCTCAGGTGTTCATGCAATCATATGAATAAGCTCTAAACAAAGCGTGTCCTCCCCGTACAACTCACTTATCTTCAACATATTCTTCTTCCCTCCTAGACAAATTATTTTGAGCCTTTTTTCCACCCATTTATTCATGTAATGCACCAAATATATGAAGATCACAAAAAACTTGGGAAGAAGAGTCTAAATTTTAATTCAAATATATCTGAATACTAAGACTTTTTTTTTCCTGAACAAAATGGCTGGCTGTACATGCAGCATTTTAACAGGATAAAACAAATGAGATTGCTTGACTCCTTATGAGAACTCATAAAGGCAACCTTACCAATTCACTTAGGAACAAGGAAATTAAAAATTATCATCATCTCTATCACCTACAGTGAGTAATTTATCATTCTTGCTCTTCACTAGTATCATGTTCCAACAGTGAGTGGCTACACCAAATACAATTAGACAGCTGGCCACAGAAGTGGGAGATAATGTGCTTTTGATGGAGTTTATCCAAGCATGGAGATGGGATGTTTGTCATCCACGCAGCAGAGATGCTGCATTTTTATCAGAGGGAAAAGAAATCCCTCGCTATTAAAAACCAACAATTTTGTGTTTTAAAACCACTAAGAATCTGGAGATCACTGTAGAAGAAGTTACAACTAAATAGAGCAGAAGGATAAATCCAGCTTCATTAAATTATGTAGTCTTTAAAGAGAAATTGGGCATTCAAGGTGTGTTATAACCGTGGTACCCTCAGCCAGATTTCCACCCTTTAGCTTAAAAAATTTAGTTTTTCACTTAAGGTTGGAAAGAAAGACTTACATGCTAACACTTACTGTTGGTTTCCAGCTGGAAGACTGAGCATTAAGAAACAAAACTGTTTAACATTTAAGAAGACTTCAACAAGCAAAGATTTTTCTTTAGTCAAAATCATTTTCTCCAGTCATCTCAACCTCCTTTTTTCTCCCACAGGTTTTAATACATCAGTCACGTTCTCCAGTTAATTATCCTTTTTCACCCCCTTCCTCCCTCACTCCCACTTTTTATACACATCCCCTGCTCTTTGACAAGATCTCCTGGGAGCAATGAAGAGATACTGCCATTTTCCTCCCAAGGGATATTGTTATTCAGCTCAGAAAGATCAACCTTGATGGAATCACAAGGGAAACGCTTGCAAACAAAAGGGAAAGTTTGTCAATTGATTTCTACACTGAGGGTAATCACCGTAATATTTTATCTCAAAAGCTCACACAGTGATCAACTTAGAACACAATTAATGGAATATATTCCTAGCAGCATCTACTAACTGATATTAGCCAGATGTCTCATTAAAACCAGCAGTGACAAACCCTACCTCTTTACTAGGAAAATGCAATTTTGCAGGCTAATTAAATTTATTTCTGGCCATTATCTTTGTAAGGCTGAAATCATGTCAACTTGCACAAAAAGTGCTTCAAAACAATTTCATACAATGATTCCAGGCAACTGTTTCATGCTTAGAAAATCTGCAATCTTTGAAAGCTAAAATAACGATAAATAAACGTAATGTTTAAAGATACTACTTTGTGGTAAACAACAAGAGGAATTGAAGAAAAATCAACAGAAAGACAATGTGCTCTGGAAAAGACTTGACTCTTTCCTCCCAGTAACTTTTGGAAGACTAAGCACCACATACAAGCTCACATTGAAAATGTTTATTTTTGCTCAGTCTTTCCTTATTTCCCAGGTTTATTAGGAATTTTCTTCTTGAAGACTTGTTTAATCACTTGAATACCTGAATAAAAAATTTAGAGCATTAAGTTTTTTTTTAGAGTATGGTTCAATAACTGCAATTTCAAGTAATCTACAGAACAGACAGATCAGGTATATGTCCATTAATGCCATGCTCTTCCATTGGGGGAAATGCACAGTTTTTCCTGTTTTTTGTTGTTCTTATTTTGCAAAAGCTCACCACTAAGTCAGGGCATTTATGTCCTTAGTTCACTTATCTAAAACCAGAAAACAGCCTATTGCCTACTGAACTGCATGGTTTTTAAACTATCTCTAGTACAATTAAGTGAAACTATCATACAACCAGATGATAAGCCAAGAGGTCAGCAAGAAGGCCTTCCAAGAGCAAGGCCAGAGATAACGTCCAGAGAGAAGAGAAATACCTGCTTAAGCACTTGCATTATCAGTTTTCAGGAAATAAAAGGTTAGTACTACAACATGACAAAGCAAAACTGAGGGAAAAAGAAAATAAAAATCAAGTTGAGAGAGAGGTGGATGGCAAGTCCCAAAGGTTCACACTGGGTTGGAGAGTTTGACCTTTCTGTGTTCTCTCCAGGGAAAGA
>NW_008599353.1:7329-16862 GCF_000691845.1 Merops nubicus
AAGGAAAAAAAAGCTCTGTTCTTAACTCTCTCCTAAGTGAAGCTTTCCCACAGTCTTTATGAAATCCTCACAGAAGCATTTACCAGAACAATTTACAACAACACAAAGTATGGGGGAATTAAAAGGTCAGTTTCTCTGTTGAGACTGAAAATAAACACAATTTCAAACAGCAGCTACTAAAGGCATAAAAAAAAAAAAAAAAAATGAGGAAAAACTAAGGTCAGGTTTTACAGGTATTTAACCTGAAATGGGAAGTGCATCTTCTCCTGCCTGAGGACTCCTGAGGGTGTTCCAAGTCATCATCAAAGCAGATGTGGTAATGAGCTGGTAAAGAGACTACATTATGGCCCCAATTCCTGTCAGCTTTTACAGCATACTGTCCTTGCCACCCCAGACATGCAAACAGGCTGATGGAAGGAAGCACCATACCCAACATGGCTCATGGCTCCAGAACTGCCAGCTGCAAGTTGAGCTCTGCAGCAATTACCACTGTGTTGCACACTCCCCTGAGTGCACAACTCTTTCTCTGAGAACTTGCTAAATGACTTGCCATCAGTCCTGAACTTCTGCAAAACCAAGTTTAACAACAGCAACCACGTGTTGTATGCTGCTGACATCTCCACAGGAGAACATCTACTCTGTACCCCTGCCATGCAGCATGGAAACCCCCTCCCAGGCAGTGCTGGTGGCAACACCGGCCTGAAGATAGCTTGGCCATTGATGGCAATGCTACAAATCTCTTCTCACACTTTTATGGCACAGAAAGGTTGAGAAAAACCTGCTTGGAAATGAACTTCAGGTTGTGAGCTACAAAAGCCTGATATATGCAAGCACATAAGGATGGATTTGCCAATTCTTATTTTTGTGAAATGTTTTTTGTAAAAGAATAAATTTTCGTATTTAAGAAACAAACATTTTCCATCAGAACAATTGAACATTGTTCTGATGCTCAAACATCAGAACAGATAAGTACAAAAAGCTGTAATTTTGGGTAACAGAAGTAGTTTTATACTTCTGTGCAAAAAAAGAAAAGAAAAGCCATCAGAAAAACAAAACATAGATGCAAAGAAGGAATAACAGCAAATGTTATTTTTGAAGGGAAAATTGCAATCTTAAACCATCTCCTCAAAAATTCTCAATATAAATTATGGACTTTTATTGTTCATTTACTGCAAGGTTAGGCAGCCCGATATGATGGATGAACTGTCAACCCCCAACTAAACTTCTACAATCCATCACAGAAAGAGTGGAAATTTCACTCAGTGTCAATAAACCTAAATGATGAAGTGCAAAATACTTTACAGAGTTCTGATCATTTTTTAGAACACCTGCATTCACCACAAAATTTCAGAAACACTGCTGTTCCCCTACCTCCCTCCCCTGCTCCCTGCAAGTCATGAAATGCAGGTGTACATCTTGATTTATAAGTCAATGATACCATAGAATCACAGAACAGAAATGAAGTTTTTGTAAAGGTCTAGTGCTAGGGGAATGGTTTACAAAATAAGCTATTTTACTCTACCCAAACACCAAAAAGATAATGAAGATTTTGTAAAGATTTCTGTTTAACTAACCAATTATTCGAAAGTAGCCACATCATGGAAACTAACCCAGGGCTGCACTGGAGCTTGGTCTGAAATCAAGACTGCCCCTGCCCTGAGGAAATTAGAATTATTCTATGATTCCATGACAAATAAAACCAAAAGGTTTCTTTTGAGAATGCACAATAAAATATATAGCTTTCCATTTACTAAAAACCAAGAGGTTCTTGTATCTTTACTTAATTTGATGACCTATCATTGTATCTTAAAAATTAGCTACCAAATCCTCCTTTTCTTGATTCTGTGATGTGCTGTGACTTAAAGCTAAGACTGAAACTCCCAGCACCAGTATCACAATAGACTAGTCTAAAAAACCATTGGTTTTTACTACCAATCTCAGAGCCTAACACAAACTTTTGAAGTTGGTGAAGGTATTTTAATAAATTTGTAGACAGCATTTATGATCAGTTGAGTGTAAAAGCAACAATAAAATCTGTACAAATCAAGTAACCCTGCTTTGGCTTGCCATTTAGTGTTTAACAACTCAATGCATGGCTTTGATCTAAGCCTCCATCAGACTTCTCTCATCTGAAGTTCGTTTTCCCAACTTCACTTCCTAATGGTAACACTACAAAAATCCTTCTATTTGATTTTTAATTCCTTATTCCAGCAAAGCAAGCTGAGCATCATAACTAAGCCAAATCCAAAAGGCATTCTCATGTAGGTACCAATGTAAACACTTTGACCTATTCCTGTTGGAATACCCTATTTGTTTTACCTTGAAACACATTCTTAACACCTTTAGTTCACAAGTCACTCACACCCTTGCATGAAGTATATCAAATAAAAATATTTAGGTATCTTCCTTGACTTAACACTTCCAAAATTGGAACACAAAAACTTCATGGGCCCCACAGAAAAAAAAAAGGAGAAATATTAATCCAAAAATAAGTGTTTGTTTTCTCATAACTACCAGGTACTGAATGACCAAGACAAAAAAGAATGTGTATTTATGTAAATTCGTACTGAACAATGCAAGTGCAACTTCAAGTAAGTGCTTGAAAGATGCCCTAGTACTTTGATTTATTTCTAAAGCTCAGACTTATACTTTATTTTTCTTTTCTTTCTCTTCAAATTTACTAGTGTTTCATAGACACTAAAGCAGACTCAATTGAGTGAGATTACAGACTCAGATTTGCTGGAGATTCTTCACTCAATTTAATGCAGCACAGTCTCTAATGCTAAGGTGAATAAGCTTGTGTTTGCTGTAATTAGAATGCCCCTCCAGTCAAATTCCACAGCCTCTCTAGAATTAGTGTTCTTTTGAATATAACTTGTATGAACTCAAAGTAAAAATACTAACTTGCATACAATAAAACAGAGGCAGTAAAAATCTTAGCTATTAGATTCAGATCCTAATGATGTATTTGCTCCCCCACAGTCTTAACACATGAAGTTCACATACTTCCCTGTTTGAGAAATTGTGTTTGCCATATGAACTGCTAAACGTTTATTACATGAACTGTATGTAGCTCATATAATGGAAGTCTACCTTTCTCTTATGTATTTTGTTCTTCATTCTGTATACTGAACTCAGAAAAGCTCTTCTGATAATAATGACTGTCACAGTGGTAAGAAAATATCTGAACAGAGAACTCATTTCAGAAAATGGGCTAGAGAACAAATCAGAACAACCCCAATGCAAAGGCTCCTTATCCTTCCCTGTCCTCTGTGTCTAACACCACTACTGAAGTTTTACATCCATCTCTCTTTACTAAAAGGACTCACTTGACACCTCTGTACTGCAGAAACAAGTCTTTCAAGGCAAGGACTGATGATAAATTAAGCTTAATGAATGTGCTGTCTACTAGCCCAAGGAGATACTGACCATATATGAAGAAAGTGAAATTGCCTTACCGTACACTTTGTGCTCCTTGTAATGGTCAGGGTGAAATATGAAGAGAATTCCAGGTCTGGAGTGGATGCAGTGTTGCAGTTGATATGCTGTGGAAAGGAACAATACCCTTCTGTCAGTGCTGAATTTAAATAAAGATCTTCCCTTGGATGAAAGTTGTCCACTTGCTCCCATAATATGACAGCTTTTCTAGGGCTATGCTAACACAGCTCTCCAAAAGAGAGAGGAGACTTAGAAACCACCTAATCCTACCTGCACAGTGACAAACCACCTACAACTCTTACCCAAACACCAAAATAAACAGATACTTTGACTAGGAACAGTAAGGAACTAGATATCATAGCTCACTATGTTCAAGAAAGTTGCTCTTGATGACAGCTGCCCACTGTTAACATTAAGTAACTTTCATGGTCATCCTCACCTGTTTTATTCCTTGTTCATGTAGCCACATGGTAAACTATAGTATGAAACTGATATGGGTTAAAACTGGGCTTTTTTGATTTGCCACGTTAGTTTTGTATTGATCACAGAATGACTGAGGTTGAAAGGGACCTCTGGAGTCCTCTGGCTCCATTCCCTCCATCACCAGGCATTGATACACACCATTAAGATCTCCCTTGAGCCTTCTCTTCTCCAGACTAAACCACCCCAGCTCTTTCAGCTTCTTCCTATAGTACAGATGCTCCAGGCCCCCACCAGCTTTGTTGTCTTTCACTGGACTCACTCCAGGATGTTCATCTCACTCTTGTACTGGGGACACCAGGACTGGGCACAGTGTGCCATAAGTCATCTCCCTGGGGTACCAGAGAAGGTTCTTCCCTCTCGACTTGATGGTAACAAGCCTTCTACCTAATGCAGTACAGGAGGTTAGCTGCCTGCCTTTGCCACATAAGTGTTCGCTGCTGGCTCATGGTCAGCTTGGTGTTGATCAGGACCCCCAGATTCTTCTCTGCCAAGCTGCTTTCCAGCCAGCAGGCCTCCAGTCTCTCTTCATGTGTGGGGTTATTCTTCCCTCCCCTCTGCAGGATTTTGCAATGCCCTTTGATTGCCCTGAGCCCTTTGCACAGGACCCTGTTGGCCCATTTCTCCAGCCTGTGGAGATCCTTCTGAATGGCATCACAACTGTGTAGTGCAATCAGTATATGAAATATCAGAATGACACAACAGAGGAGAAAAAGCACGAGGCAGAGAATACCTTCACTGTTTTGATATTAACACAAAACAATGGCATCCAAGATAACAAGCTTCAGTTTTTAGCTGTTCATAAAAATTCCACCATATTTTTTCACTGCACAAAGTTCTGTAGTTTAGGTACTCAGCTGAAATGCTTTATCCAAGAACACTGAATACTGCTGAAGTTACATGTCATAGACATTATTAATTAACACCTCTCCACGCTGCCTCATCTTTCTTTATGCAACATTCTGCTTCCTGAAAAGTTACATTATAAACTATGCAAAAAAAAAAACCAAAACACACCAGCTAATTTGAGCAAGCACACTAAAATAACTTCTGTAATAATCATATGATAAATTGGTACCTTTTGAACACTTCCCTCAAAAATACAATCCATTTGTTCTGCAGAACAGCTATTGATTAAAACAATTTACCTGTAATGTCAGTACTGCTCAACTCATTAATTTTACTATTCTGTACTCCAGCAAATGAGCTCATGCACTGACTTGGGGTTATTTTAAAAACCACAATTTCCACTGAAAACAAAAGGGTATAAAACCACTAAGCACAACAGTTGTATGAAATGCTGCACGATGACAAAGTTTGGTAAGCACATGTACTTGAGTTGGACAGGGACTGGTCATGACAGTACATAGTAGTATGTGTCCCTTGTCTAATATCAGTAAAACATTTTGCTTCTGCAAATGCAACTGATAAGACTGCATTGGGCACATTTAAGTATAGTTATTATCACCACTTTCAAGGTCAACGTTCTGTTTTTCTTTGTTTGCCTAAATGCTTGATCTCGGTGCATCTCTTTATTCACTGAAGGTGGAATTTTATCTCCCTCATAATGTCAGGTTTACAAGGGATATTTCAACAGCTGAGTTGATCGCTCTGCCCTCTCCCTACTGTTAAGGATAATAGACACTTGTAAGCCTCAAGTCACACAATTACAAAATTCTTAAGGACACCTATAATTTCACTCTCGTGGGAGTCTAGTCCACCTCAGAGGATAAGACAAGACACATCTGTAATGACTTCATCATTTACAAATAAAGAAACCTGAAGTACCAGAAAAAAAGAAGCGGAGATGCACAAGACCAAAGTAGTCAGGTTAAAGGAATACCAGTCTCAGCACTTCTTATGTTTAAATTCCTGACATAACAATACTTTTAAATCTTTTCTGTAACACAATTACAGGCAAGAAAAGCTTAAATAATAACTTGCTAATAACTAATTCAAGATATACTTAAACTATGCTTCACCTGTTACTGCTTTTGTGGACAGGACAACTGACCACAGCAAGTAGTTTCTGTACTTGAAGAGACTGGAACCTGCCCCTCAGTAACAGTATCAAGTTTGGTCACAAATCAGGTAAACCCATTTTTCTCCTGTATAAAAATAGGATAGGAATGCATTTAAATAGAAATTACTTCTTTACTAAACAGGCAATTCCCATTGAAGGGCAGTAATATTTCAAAATTTAAATATGGGATGATTAGTTGACTAAGAGCTCAAAATGGGTAAAAAACCCCCACAACACTTCCAGTTTTAACACCCAGAACATTACTGCATTTCTATCATTTTGAGGATGCCAAAGTTCATATGGTTGTGTGTGGGGTTTTTTTTTTTTTGGTTGCATTGGTCTTTTTTGTTTTCCCCTCCTCTTCCATAATGAAAGGAAAACTGTGATCTTACTACCAAAAAGTTATGAGGTATGGTACCTTAATGACACAGGCTGCAGATATCAGTGTGTTTGGATCCAACACCTCCACAACAGCTTCTGGAATTACAGCCTTCTTCATGCAAGACATGTCAAAGCCATACACATCTTCCCAGAACAGTAGCTTGTCTGCGTGTTGATTCATGTCCCCCACTGCTATTAGACTAATGGTGCAAATGTCAGGATAAACTGTAAAAACAGAAAGAGATTAACGAAATTTTGTTTTCGACATGCATAAAGAGGACTTTTTAATTTTCTGTTCAAGTCATTAACATAGTAAGGGAACAAATCCAAGAACTTTTTTCAGTTCTTGGGCAAGACTTTTTCTGCTACTTTATTTGCTGGAATCCCATTTGTCTACAGCAGAGACTAGACATTGGAACTCATTTTTCCACATTACTCTGGTCACAGTATTTCCTGTTCATGACAAAGTATCTTTGTAGTTGAATCCCACTGCCAGGAAATAACTGGATACTCAATGTCTGAAGAAAGTAATTTGGAACATCCTATTTTGGCTTCTATACAGATGTACTCAATAACACAGACAGACACAAAGGAAAATACAGGTTAGTGCTTTGCAATAACAAGAAAAAAAATCTATGGAAAGACCGTATGAAGAGAAGAATTATTCTTACTCAAGAGTTTTACACCTGTTTCTTATCAGCTCTGGCTGGTACTTGCCTTAAAACCTGAAGAATTATTTCTGGGTATTGGAAAAGAATATCCACACTTCCATCTTCATCTGAAGACCATGAAAGTGACCCAACAGACAGAAGAGAACTTCCTCATTGATTCTCACCACAGTCCTAGGGTGACAACTATCAATTCTTACAATACCCTCACACTTGTGCTTTCCTTTCTCCCAACATTATGTTCAGAACGAGTACCTAGTAACAGCTTTTTCCAAGTCAATGGAAAAGGCACAAAGAATAGCTGCTATGAACACGGCTGTCTATAGCACTATCAAAGAGCATGAGAAGCTCCATTTCTATTTAGCTAGGTTTGTTTTCAGAAAAATTATCTTTTCTTTTTTAAAGCTTTTAATGCCATATATTGAATTCTTGATCCAGCTTCAGAGCATGTCTACTAATAAACACTTGATTTTATTTTTTATTTATATATGAATATGGCAGTGTTAATAAAACTGAAACTAAGTTTCTCTTCTTGTCCCCAAAATCTGATGAACTGTAAAATTAATTTTTTTCTTCAGCTCTGCTTGAAATTGTAGCTGATCAAAATGAGTATGGAGAACTCATCGGTACAGCACGGTGAGCCAGAAAAGCACTATTTTTCTTCCTGCAAAATACTGAAGATAGAAATAGCAAATTGAAATTAGACCTTTTATATAGTGAAAGTAGATTTTGCCTAAAGGAAATAATCTTATTAATAATAAAGAAGAGTCTTCTCTAATGCAGTGATTTTATTGTTTCATATGACGACAATAAAGTACACAACCACCTCTACCTTTGGAAAGACTAGTTCATACAAAATATGAACACACTGCCATTCTTCTCACCTTCTGTTTAAAACAGGATGAATAAACCGCTATCAGCAAGTTTAAACTGGATTCCCATTGGTAGGCTATTGTCATCCCTACTCTGCAGACAAGGAACTCGAAGCCGGTTTCCCCAGAAAAAGCTTGCAATTAACTCAGCACTAGAGAAGGCAGTTGGGTGAGAATCAAACCAGGAAGGCATTCAAACTGCCTTGCCTGAAACAGACTTAGGTTCCAGCACACCTGCCAGCTGGTAAACCTACACAACATCAACATCTGATGGTGGGAGTACTTGCGAGTAGTTTCTGGAGCCATCAATAAGGGATTTCTATTTCTCAAAGCTTTCATATTGCCGCTTAGTAGTGTGACAACTCCATTTTATTTGGCTTTGCCTCCCAGCATTCCAAACCTTCAAAAGTCACTACTAATGCTCCGAAAACTAAAAGAAAGTAGGGAACAGACAACAAAAGCAATTGACTACAACCTTTGAGGGACTATTTTTCAGGGAAATGATCTTCATATGGGTATGGCAAGAGGAGGGATGAAAAGAAACTTGAAATACCTAACTACAGAATATCCTTAATGGAGCGTGCTAACAACAGTGCAAATGAAAATGAAAACCACAGCAAAAAGTGATCAGCTGTTTTATAACCTTTCTTCCTCAGACTAGCCCATATTTATGGGATATTATGCTAACAAGCAAAAGTTTACCACATCTATCAAGCATGGAATATTTGAGTGGGACCATAATCAGTTTTTATATCTCTTTGTCCAGACCACAAATCCTTCAAATCAGCAGTGGACCTCATGAGCGATTATCCAAAGCACTGAAGAACAAACAAAAATGTAAATGCTAACGCTCTAATCTAATTTCTATTTTTAGCTTAGCCTGTCAATAGCAATAAAAAGCAGACTGACGGTTCAGACTCCCCCATAAGAAATCTGTGTTCCACCAACAGGGCACAGGGAAAAGACTGCAGTGATACATTAACTTCCAAATTTACAAATGGACCCACGTCCAGAAGCAAATGCTATACTGAAGTATGACTGGAAATGGAAGCATGTCATCTAAATATCAACCTAAATCATCTAAGTGCAGTAGAGTTTTTTAAATGTTTCAAAGTATCTGCCCAAAATTCCATCTATTTCACTCATGATCCTTGAAATCCTGGAAATCCTCTGCTCTTTCTGCAGCCCTCTAACACTTCCCTGTGGAATCCTGACAGACTTGTCTTTTTTTCCTGATTAAGGCTATAATTTAATATTTCTTCCTTCTCACAAGTGAGGTGAACAAAATGCTGATTGGACAGAAGCACACACTCCTTAAGAGCTCTCAGATTCATCGTTTTGACCATCTGTGTCCTTCTCGACTCAGTGCCCAGCAGTCATCTGTCACTGGGACGGCTCACGTGGGGAGCAGGAGACGAGGGGAAATCCTTTATCCTTGGCACTGCCTCCCACGCCTCGGGACGCTGAAGGGTAGGGCAGCAATCCTCCAGCTCTGCAGCAGTAACTCCCAGCGAGCACTGCCGTCACCCTGACGTGAACCAGCCGACAGCACCACGCTCCCAGTGACGCCCCCCCAACCCACGTCACCCCCCAGGAACCACCGCACCCGGCTATGCAGCAAGCTGCAGTCGGGCCAGCGACGCCTCAGACAAACAGATGGGTCCTGGGCAG
>NW_008599353.1:16893-26319 GCF_000691845.1 Merops nubicus
CCCCAAATACAGCTATTCTGTACTGTACACATTACCCTAGACAGCTTGCATAATCCACTTCAGCATGCCAATAGGCTACACTGAAGTAATGATGATATGACTGACTGAACACAGCCCCAGAATTTGGATTCTATTCCCAGCTCAGTTGTAGAAAGATTTGGCCAAACTGCAGCTGCTATTGCTTTTTTCAGCTTTCAAATAGCCCCTGTAATAATGATCTTGGGCTCAATAGTACAAAGTGACTTGAGACAAAATGAAGCTTTATGGCAAATTCAGAAGTTACTCTGCTAAGACTGCACCTCAGAATGAGCTCTTAGTTTTGGCTCATCTAAATTTGGATGTGCCCACAGTTCTGCTGCTATTCATCTACACTGCAGCAACTGATAATTCGTGAAGAACGTCTCATGAACCTTAGGCACAGCCATTTATTTACCTGCTATACAACCTGGCAGCAATTCTAAGCATCTCAAGGAAGCAGCATTCCATTTAAAATCTGGCCATACCAATGAGCGACTGTACAACACTGTATGCTTTGTGAAGAGTCAAATAAGGGCCCCAAACCCTTCTCAGACCACAAAGGATAAAGGTACTGCAGAACCAGCCCACCCCGTCTCTCAAAGGAAACTCCCAAGCCACCAATGAACTTACCAACAATACACAGGACAAGATACTATCACAGTGTCAAAAGAAGTCAAAAATTCCTGGCCCTTTTCAGAAGGCTTGGAAAGTAGTTGCTAAACATAAAATTATTCCCTACAATTTTGGGGGCTGCTCCCAGGTTTAATTACATTGCAATTTCATATTATGAGCACATAAGTATCTATATAGAGCACACCACAACCACTCTGGACTGCTCTACATTACTGAAAACAAAAAAACCTCTTACTGTCACATTGCCCAAGTGGCTTCTAAATATTTTAACATGTGAACAGTTATCTCTTGCATGTGTATTCAGCTTTGTGACCAAATGCTGAACAATTGCATAAACCCCCTTTTTTATTGCTGCACTCTAAAATACAGAAGCCCACTGCAATCCGAAGGAAGCACTGCAGCCAGCACTGTTACACAGTCATTAATCCAATCATTAAGGCAGTGTAGTGAAACTAACTATGTGCATGGTTAGCACAAAAGGAGATGAAAAACCCCAGACTGATGACTACGATTGGAAAGGTCAATATGAAATACAATACTGACAAAGGAATTAAGCACAAGGAATAAAGGACACGCAGAGCTTGTGCAGAACACTGCATCAGATAAGGAAGAAATATTTACAGGATTTAAATACTGCTCAAGACGACACCATCCAAGCTACTCAAAAGGATAAAAGAACTCCACTTCAAAATAAAACCTTTTTGTTCTGTCACTTCCCTACCCAGCAAGGATGAAGAAGGGGACACACCCACCAGGACAGAACAAATATGCTGTACTGAAACAACGGAATGCCATCAGCTGCTTCATGCAGCTTGTGTTTAAAACCATGTCCTCCCCACATACTGCCCTCCTCCAGGAAAACATCCTATCCACTTCTCCTCTAATTCACAGTAGCTTACTCCAACAGCATCACACCTAACAGAAGAGAACTTATTTTCCTCTGTTGGTAGTTATACAGAAATTGGGATTTTGAGAGGGGAAAACAAATGCCTGTATGCGTGGGAAGAAACAGGGAGGAAAAATTTAGACTGTACTTAAGAATAAATAACCCCCTCTGTTCTTAAGAACACCATTAACTTGAAGCCTTGATATCCCATCTAATGTTCTTCTATTACCCATACAGTAAATTAATGCCTTGAAGCTCATACTAATGGAAACATTTTTCATTTAGACGGGCAACTTTCTCATCCATGCATAACTTATTCTGAGTCTCTGAGTTCATTTAGTTTCCCCCCAGAGCTAAATTTATTAGAAGAATTATGCACACCAACCTGAGCCTCCCTCTGCCAGGTACTTGTCCTTTGCATAGATGACAGAATCCAGCATTGACTCAAAGAGGAGGAAATAACCCTGTTTATAGAAAAGAGAAAATTTAGAAACCATTATGGTTTTATGTAGCCTAATTATTCAATCTACAGACAGACTTTATCAACACAGTTTAAGAACTTTATATGCCCATACAAGAGGAAAATATATTAAATTTCTATGGCCTCAATGAGAAAAGTCAGCATCCAGTGAATTTCTCAGCAGCACTGTCACTTCAAAACTTCAGTTACATAGAGTATCTTCTTCAATTTCCCAAACTGTAAAGATCTAGCGCCTACTGAATTAATGAGCTACAGGCAAATATCGAATCTACACCAACAATTACTTGATAAGAGTCATACAACATCAAAAGAAATCAAATTCACCTCAAACCAAGTGAGTGAAAAGTTGTATGTATGGATTTTTTGGTAATAACAGAGGTGCCATACAAAAACAAAAGAAAAAAAGACCAAGAAAATAGCCTCCCACTTAAGACTGCAAGTAACATGACCATTGTCAGAGAAACACCAAATGGTGTTTGCATCTTTACTACTTCACATCTGCAAGCCTGTGATGCCTCACATCAGTTTGGGCAAGGCTCACTAAAGTGGAAATAAATCACATACCACAAACATGGGTTCTCTGGAGGTTCTATGTGATTTAGCAGAAAAAACTCAGGATAAAAATGGTTAGAACTAGATTTGCATAGTTTTTTTTGGTGTTTAGATTAACTTTGTAGCAGGTTAATCATATTGCTATAGATGTTCAGAATAATTTCTTGAAAACTCAATTGAGTCAGTCATTTTCTGAAACAGAAAAAGATTTCTTCAGTAACTCAGATATAAAAACATAGCAGCATTACATACAATTAGCATTTTATAGAAAACATCTAGTTTCCCAACTACTTTTATCTAAACTGCAGATTTCTATGAGATCTATAAGCCTTTGCTTTCCACGTGATTTACTGATTTTACATCCTTCCTGTCTTCCAAGTTGGAGTATGACCATTATTGTTACTGAATACTGCAACACATTTGACTCATATATACACATCCTTAGAACATTAAATCAATTAAGACAAATCATACCAGCATACATTTTGGATTTTCACTTAGTGCCCTAGGTCTCACTTTGCTTAAAACACAGCTTAGCCATATGGCTTGATTTATACCCTGACTGCCAGTAGGAAAGAACAAAAAAGACAACTAGAGGTCCAGGCTTTGGACTTGCAGTCCTGGAGGTCCGCCCTGTCAGCAGTCCTACAAGTCCAGTCAGCAGTAACCAAAGCTAAGAAGACTTTTGCCTTGGTCTTTCCTACACTTCCATTTTTGTACATCATATGGATTTATTTTTACTTTCAAAGGCATCACACCACACTCCCAGAGACAGACAGTGTTGCATGGGAACTGCACTGCTGAGACTACCAAGTTTACTACAAGTTTATGCCATCTTGGATGTTTATTTTGCCTGAGGCTTTTAGAAAAATGAATCCTGCAAGTTCAGAACTCATTATAAACATCACCATGCACACTACAACCTTCAGAACTAAAAAAAAAAAAAAGGCAGAAAACTAGAAACTTGAAGCTTGACTTATATTCAACAGGAACATAGTTTGGAAATAATGGAAATGCCCTTTTTCTACTATTTCTTCTGGTAACATGAGTGTGCTCTGCTGGACACTGTTCTTCCAAATGTTGCTTGTCCTTTCAGTATACTGCCCAACTTTACAAAGTCCTCAAAATAAGTCTGAAAACAAAGATTACTGCTTTGTAAGCAGTATGATCTTTAGTAAGCTTTGCAAGACAGCTGAAAAGGCCAGGAGCTCCAATTGCATCAGGCAGAGATGATTTTATGCCTACTGCAAGCCAAAAGCACAGAATGGTTTTTTTTTTTTTCTTTCTTACTCTTGCAAATTTAAAAATAGAATATATGTTTAGTTCATTTAAATTCTTTTCAGATGCTTTTAACAGAAAATGAGCTGTTTTCACAGTTTACCTCTAGGACATATCTTCAGACTAGTTCCTTGCAAGAGTCAGCAAGTTCAAGTGACATTTTTACAGATCAGCTCTCCACTTATTTCTTCCTACCTAAAACACTCATCACCTACATCTGCCAAACAAACAAGTAGTACAGCTGGGAGACACTTTCTCATGAGAAATACAGTGAAAATCTCTCTGCCCTTTTCCTGACCTTTCCACTATGGCATCATGTGTTCTTCCCCTGCTCCCAGTTCCATCTTCCCCCCCAATTCATTATAGCATTCCTGTAAGTTACATAAACTGTCAATGGTACTGAATCAAGTAATTTATAACCTACACCAAAACGTTTTGCTCAGTGTGCTGTGCTCATCTGTGGTGTAATTCAGGATGTAATTTCACAGGCTGCTGCCTCACCTGTAGGGGTGCGTCTGGAAGGAGAATTACACCTGATGTCTTCTCCCCATGATGCTCTGGGGCACTCTGACATCCACCCCAATAATGGGCAGGGGTTTGTTTTTTTTTAAGCATGCATTAGCATCTTCAAAATTAATTACTGCAGAGAGATCTCCAGGATACAAATCTGTGAGCTGCATATTAATAATTCAATCCTAGTGACTAAACCAAGACACAGAAAAGAGAAGCTGGACATTTCTTTCTCAAAAGGAACTTGGAGTTCCTCATTTTTATATTTTCAAAGCTGAAACAAAATACCTGTTCTCCAGCTTACAGCAAAAACACATGTAAACAGACTGGGATAGGTGCAGGAATACACAGCACTATGGAGTTATTCCACTCCAGCATATCTATGTCCTATGTAACATCTGTCCAGGAAGTCAGCTATCAAAAATGCATGAGTCCACTCACAAATTTGAATTTGGGGGCACGTGACTATTATTACATTTCTTATATATCCTTTACATCTGTACTTGGTGTTTCTAACAGACCTACACAATGCTCCAAAAATTTTGATGCCTTAATACCCTGTATTGTTATTTTTTTCTCTATTGTTCATATAAACTACAGCACTCTAGTATTTATTTTCATTTTAATCCAAAGCAACAAAACAATGTTTTGCCAATCAATCTCAATATTAACTACAGGAAGTTTTTAACATTAGTGCCTCAGTATTTCTGATGACATTCTCCATGGTGAAAAAGATATTAAGCTCTTTAAAATCATCAAGACAAGAACACCACCAAGTTCTGAAGGATACCTCATTATGTGGAGAACACTAACAAAAAATGCTTTGTCTAAAACAGAAATTACTTCAGAGTGAAAAAGCCTCTTCATGTACTTGTCCCTTACCCATTTCTACCAAAACCCTAGTGGAACTGGGTTTTGCCTTCACTTTCTGCTTGGTGGTGAAAGTCATATATAGTTCAAAAAGTAGCATTAACTTGTTTAAAATAGCAAAAATTAGTAGAATTTTGTGTACAACAACAAAAATTAAGGATAGATTCAAAAAGAAATCTTTAACTAGATCAACAGCTGAAGTGTCATGTTCCCCCCCCCCTTCTAGCAAAGGTCCATTCTATTGCTTTCTGCAACATAACTGAACCTGCTCTGGTACCCCAGGTTCACTGAAGCTGAACACAGACTAGTTAATGAGATTAAAGGCAACTATATAATCACTAGCCCAGAGTGTGGAGGTTTTTTTAAGCCCTGACAGTATAAAAAAGAGCATTATTTTCTTGAACTTAAGTTTCTAACTACAAGGTCTCCATGAGACTACAGAGTAAAACAAGTTACAGAGGGTATGTGAACAGATTGGACAATGGGTTCTGATTTAAAACAAAATCTTGCACTAACAGGTGGGCAAAACTGATACAGCCCACTCAGTTTTGTGAAAAAACACTTTACTTGACAATACCCCCCACAAACCTGTAGCACACTTAAATGAGAAGCAGCAACTACACATCAAGTCTTCTACGTGCTCTGCTGCAGCACCATTGTCCTTACGCTGAGTGAGCCTTCATGCTGATCTCTCATGTATGATTTAATTTAAAAAAAGGAAACAATTCATTACCAGCAGAGCAAGCCCACACATTCCAAAATCACAGCTTGACTTTGTTATTATGCACACCCTGTTGTGGTTGTAAACAATGAGTGAGAACACCACATGAGAAGATCTGGAAAGCAGAAAAGTGATACCCATTACTGGTGTTGGGGAAAAAAAATCAAAATATTTTCATGCAGGGAAATACAATTACTTTATAAAAACCATTTTTCTGTAAAAAAATTAAAGATTTCAGCTACTTAGTATGCACTTGGCCCATCAGTATTAAAAACACAAAACCCATCAATTCTTATGTACAATTATATATTATTCCTGTTATAGAAATAGAACACTTGTATTAAAGCACCTCCAAATACTAACAGAAACAGCAGAGAATATTAAGACTACAAAAAGTCTAGAAAATATTAAAGAAGTGCCATCACTGCATATGCATCATAGAAATAGGGGAAAGGAGGAAGGAGAGAAAAGATGGCTTCCAGCGTTTCAGACATGGTCGCTTCCTAGTCCTTTTCCCTAGATCCTTAATACCTCCCTTTCACAGCTCATCCTGGTATCAGTTGCAATTATTTAATGTTAAAAAAAGGAAAAAAAAAAGGGTACTACCTACTCAAATAATGATACTATTAAAAGAAAGAGTACTGGATTCTATCCTTGGTTTATTTTGAGAGAGCATCTCCTTCCTGTTTTTTTCCTTGTGTAGAGCTCCACTGCATATTCACTATCATAAAGCACTGCATAAAGAAGCAATTTATGAGGACACACTGTACTCTGAGCATGAAAGAACCATCTCAGACAATTGTCTCTCACAGAAAAAATCCTTACAAACAAGAAAAGCAGATATTTTCCAAGTGAGTAAAAAAGCACCAACGATTTTACAATTACACCACCAAAACCCCCATGCAGTAACACAGCCACCTTTAGATGTCTGCAGCCATCTTTCCCTGCCAAGCTTTCCATTTCACCAAAAACTAGCTTCAGCACTCGGCACAGCAGCTCTCATTTCCCACTTACATGCCAGATGTAAAACTACCCTAACTACAGCAAAACAGCATTTCTTAAAATTTGGTATCTCTGGGGAGAGTGCCCAAATACCATCCTGACTGAGCACAAGGCTTTCATTCTTACAAGGCCTTTCCCACCACCCGTGCAAAGAGCACCACATTCAAGTCAAAACTGCAACCTTCTGATGAAATTTCTGCATTTGCAAGCCACTTTCAGGTCAACTTGTGACAAAGGTTTCCATCCATACACAACAGTGCACAGGAATCGCTCAGGTGTGTTCAGAAATCATTTGCATCAGGCAGTGGGTACAGATACTCCATCAGCTGCACCCTGCCTTACAAACCTGTGGAGGTGTTCCTGGTCAGCCACATCTAGCTGACCCTGCTTTGGCAGGAGGGGTGGACTAGATCATCTCCAGAGGTCCCTTCTAAACCCGTTCTGTGATTCCATGAAAAAGAAGTTCTAGTTTCACAAAGGCTTTCATGCTTCAGAGCTCCAGGCAACCAACCAAAATGGTGCATCAGAAGCTTACAGTCTAAATAAATGGCTTTATCCAGGTCTTCAGTAGTCCAACAGGCCCTCAGCCTTCAGCAATTTGCCCTTTGGACACCAAGAGAACAGCTCATCACACCTTCGATTGCCTTTAACAGTGACTTACATGCTGGTTTTAGTCACACGGAGGCCCTGCTTATGGTCTGATTTTAACTGTGCCAAACACCTTCAGATGTCACAAACAGTGCCTTGAGTTTTTATATTAAAAGCATTATCAATGCTAATTTCCTTCATAGGCTTAAATAAAGCCACTGAAGAGACAGTTGCTCATCATTCAGCCTGTAAATCTGCAACATGACAAAATATATCCAGACGAATTTAAAACTGCAAAGTATTATTTTGGAAGATACCAAATATACATTTGAAATATAATTTGGCTATATGTATATATATGCACCCACCTTTACCTGCTGTGTAACATTTAAGACACTTCTCCAATTTTTGCATATTTTGAGGGAACAAATTTTAAAATGAAAGAGAAGTAGGACAGCAAGGAGTCTGTGGAAGCCATATGTCACTTATGTGATTAAGACAATGATCACCATAAACCACTCCCTTGGAGATGCTGATAATGCAACACTACCTTTCACAAGACACTGTTCTATGTGCCCTCTCTCAGCCAGCCTGGTCTACAAACATTCCTGAGGGATGCAGCATTTTTCCTCTCTGTTGCCTCCATCCTATTGCTTCACGTTTGTTTTTAATTTTCTTATTCTCCAAACAGTTCTAAAAAAGCTGACAGTGTATTGGTCTTAAGCACTGTTCCATACCAAGCAAAACAATGTTATGGCTCCACAAAAAAAATAGTTTGATGTTTACTAGTCTAAAAGCAGTCTGTTTTCTAAAATGAACAGCAACTTCTCATTTTTGTGAGAATGAAAAAACACTGTTTCCATTAAAATTTTCCTGCTAGTCCATACAGACTCAAAATAAAAAAGCTGGAAACTGACAAATACTGAATTGCTTTTTGCTCTCATGCTTGACATCTCCAACATTTTTAAGCAGCCACGTTCATTAACAAAAGAATTCACACTGGTCAGTATCATGTAGGGAAGGAAAAGATAAAGCAAATTCACACAAGCAAGCCAGACAAAGAGGCATCTTCTTCTGCATCTAAGCAACATAATGTTCCCTTCTGGACAGCACTGGAACCCCACACACACTGCCCAGCTATCAATCTTACTTCTACAGCATTGTCTTCTTTATCTCTGTATTGCAGCAACCTATAAAACTGCTAGCCTCCTGAAATATTTCCAATACCTAATTAAGTGAAATGCACATGGCTATATAATTATGACATTAAAAGGTGAATTAGCACACAAATGGGAAATATGGAACATTGAATACTTCATTTCTTACAAGAGCTGCTTTTCAAAATCCTTTACTTCACCTTAAAGGCACTGATTTACAACAAGACTTGAGCTCTTAAGTGCCCAAGTTCCTTTTAAAACCAACCCTGGGCTCCAGAATGAGGAATGTGATTTTGGGAACATTATTCTTGGTGCACATATTAGGCAGCTGATCAGAAGAGTCCCTGAAAGAACTGTAATTATATTTCTAGTGAAGTCACTATGCTGCCAGAAATCATCAACCATAACAGACTATTTTTAAACCACCAGTTTAAGCCAATGGCTTCAATCTTTCCCAAAACAAGCAACCTCAACACTAAATTAAGCTCAATGCTTCAAACAATGCTCATGATAGCAGTGGAGGAACAACTTTTGCAGTTTTCCAGCTCATTGAAATATGCAATATAAAAACCTAAAATCCACAGAAAACCCAAAACTATTTATTTCCATTACCTGGAAACTAGTTATATATATATATATATATATGGATCCACAGTGAGCACATGACTTCTCTCCCTAAGGCCCATGTATATAGTAGAACAGCCACAGTTTCTAGAAAAAAAAAAAAACA
>NW_008599353.1:26369-39389 GCF_000691845.1 Merops nubicus
TTGATCTTAAAATTGAAGGACAAAAGAATTTCTCTAATTCCACGCAGTGGGAGCTAGCATGAAGAACACCTGTATTTTGGAATGCTTTTTGAAGCCTGTGATGTGAAAAGACTGACTAGCAGAAGTCCACAAAGCCTCCTACCACATTTTTGATAGGGACCAGACTTATTTAACCAGTATGAAGTTCAGTCTGGCACTGGGTCTTGCCCCACAAGTTTCTTTACTAGAATCACCATTTTCATTATCCTCTTTTCGAATCAGTTATTCTATTCTTACACTAAAAAACAGCAATAAACTGTAGAACTGTTTTCAAGTTCTTTCTATATTTGCAGATTTCCCAGTGCATATGCTCCTCACTTCCCCACTGCCTTCCCTAAATGGTCTTCAGCTGTCATTGTGGACTGCAGGTATTTCACTCATCAGAATGATCTAGCTGGATGCCTACTACAGTATTTCTCCATTACTTTCACCCAAGTGGCTACAACAGCATTGCTGTGTGCCTCTGTAGATGTGCATACTAGCTACCTAAGAGAAACTTACTGCTGCACCTTGAACAGCTCAACTCTACTTCAAGAACCTTAACTTGAAAGAGCATGAAAAAGAGGAGCAGGAATTGTATCCAGGTACCGCAATCAGCACGGTCAACCCATTTCCCACGCTGTCAAAGACACTGTTGCAAGCACGACAGATTTTTGGTTCAAAACCAGCATTGTTTAAAGAATAATCTTTCAAATTAAATAACACAATTTTCCTGAAAATGTCTGAAAAAGAATATTCATCCACCTTACCATCCATTCAGATATAATTACATCCACTTTTTCCAAAGGCAAATCTACTTCTTCAATTCTTCCTTTGACTAATGTAATGACATTTTCAAGTTTGTTTAATCTGCAAGTCATAACATAAACAAAATTAGTTTATACTTCCAAATTATGTTGTCAAGAGAGATACGCTGATGTCTATGTTTTGCAATCCTTCCCCCAATAACTTTTTTCTTTAACTAATCAAGAAAGCACTAAAATGTAATATTACTCTTAGTTACATTTCAGAGGGTGTTTCCAAGTAGCCAAAACTTGCATGAGCCTAAGTGCCAGGCAAGACCAGCAGGCAGCAGGTCTGTACACCTCCTGTGTGCTGTGCATACCAATGTGCAAGAAACCAGGGAAATAGACAAGAGGGCAATTTAAAATGACACTCCTTTTTACTTAAGAGTTGCTTTTTCCCAGTTTTCCTTCTTTGACCCCCTAGCCTAAGTCGACAGTGATGAGAGCCTACTCATCACACTAGAAGAGCAAGAGAAATCAACTTCTACTAAGCTGCTTTGCATGGCTTGGTTTTTTTATTTAACAAAAGTAGCTGCAAAGTCATTGAGAGCAAACATTCCCTCTAGATCAGGATTGCAGTTACTCCACAATAAAGGCATCCCTCCCACTGTGATTTTGGTCAAAATCATCTGCAGTGTTTAGGAACTGCAGTAATCAGGTACTCCCTCATATGCCAGGAACAGTACAGCCATCCTGTATAAAGAGGAAGATATTGTAACATGACTACAGTTTTTGAAACAAAACCTGCATGACAGTGCACTGACTAAACACAAATGCTTGAAATTCAGTATTTTTCTTCTTGGCAAACCCTGTAAGTCTTTCTTGCACATGCCATTATTACAATAGCTGTTCTTAGAGATGTCAGAAAAGTATTCCCACCAAATAAATTTATCTTTCCACTGCAGTTCTTATCTTTTTTCCTTGCCTCCCTATTCTGATATCTTACTCTTGCATTCTGCCTGGCTTCCAATGCAGACCAGTCACCACATTACAAATTCAATCGAAAAGACAATGGGAGAACAATCGGAATGAAGGGAGGCAAAAGAAAGGGTCAAAGGCTACTTGAACACGTGGGCTCTTGGAAAGACCAATTAAATACTCTAAACATGATAATCATCTGTTAGAAGAGTAGCAGTTCATTGGTAATGCCACACTTCATGCTACAGAAGAAGTAAAACCAGAAGTTCCAAGTGAGAAACAAAATGCTAAAGAGCTATCACCCACAGCATTTTAAGAAGGATGAAGAGAGAATTAAGGATAAATTCCTAAATGACCACATGCAAAGACATGATTTAAAACAGAAGAGAAGAAAAAGACTAATTCATTACATACTCATTTTTAATATTAAGGTATAAAACCCCCAACAAACCAACATAGTTTACACATAACATCTTGGAGGTTTTTCCTGCTATTTATGAAGTATACTTCAACATTCTATTCTAGCAGAGCAGTTATGAATGACAAAAAACAAGCTCTTCACTGCACTACAAATTTTATGGGCAGCTACTCACAGCAATGAAAAAGGTATGGTTTTAGTGAGAAAGGAGTTTACTTGGCACCCTGGGAAAGAATCAGGCCACTTATTCCAGTTCCCTTATGCACATGGGTTGCACTGTTTGTAGTAATGAGCATGCTAGAAATGAACCTGAATTCTGGGAGGGACAAGAGCTCTTGGGCAGACACTGAAATCCCAGGTGGAACCACATTGCAGCAGTCACTCTTAAGCTACACAGTTGTTTAGTATTCCAATAAACATTCATTCCTCCATTACAAGTTTGTCAGCTTTATTCCTTTAGGAAAAATAAGTTTAACAAGACAAACACAAATTGTTTTGATGTGAACTGAAGACTTTAATGTGAATTGAACCTTTAACAGCAGAAGGTAACTATAAATGCGTAGCCTTACTGATGGCTCACCATATACTTCCAGTGGCAATTCGTCACTCTTAAGAGCTTAAGAGGTTTGATTTGTTCTTTTTCTTAAAGGCCTGCCCTTCCCTTCACCAAAGGTAATACATGTTGGCTGATACTTCCATCCTCCTCCAGGTATAAATAACACAAAGGACTTTTTGTGCACTCGTTGCAAGATGTGAACAATCCCAAGTTTGTCATCTGGTACATTAGAAATAAAACACTTCCATATTTGTAACCATTCTGAAGATGTCAAGGACTTATAAGAAAAGTTCCCTTTAGAGGAGAAGTCCTTGTGCCATAAAAGCATTTCAGTTGAAGTTGCACCTAGTGCTTAGTGTGGTACTGTTCCTAAACAGGTACTCATTTATTAGAATAATTCTACAGCATCCAAGTGTGCAGTGCTTAACCTCCAATGTGTAAGGTGGTATCCAAGTTAAAAATTCTGCCTAGGCAATCTTATATAGGCTTGCATAAAAGTTGCCACTTCCCAGTTCCTCATGATCTACCTGGACTTTCTTTTCCATGGCTGCTCTTCCAAAACCAACCAAAACAAAACACCTTCCACACCTCAGCTAACAACAGTACACATTCACACTCACACTTCTCCTACCTCATACTAAGAAGTCCCTTTCAAGTCTTTAGATGCCATTGCTTCATTTTTACAAATACTCAGTCTAATTTAGTGAATTTAGGTACATCAGTGAAATGTGAGGTTGATAAATGAAGCATCAGATGGGTGGAAAGCTGTCCAGACCATGAGGTGCCAGAGGTGAGAGAAGAAGTTCAAAGTCTAATTGGTATCTGGGTATCAGAGGTGACCCTCAGGATTCAATGCTAGTTCTGATACTAATTAACACCTTTCTTAGTGACCTAATGGACAAAAAGCACCATCAGCAAGTTTGTGGGTAATGCTGAATTAGAAGAGAGAAGCTTATATGCTAGAGGGTAGGGCTGCTACTTAGAGGCATCTCAGACTGCAGATATGGGCTGATAGGAACCTCTGAGATCCCACACAGGCAAAGATGAGGACCTACACCTTGGCTGGAATAAATTCATGAACCAGTACAGACTGGTTCCTCCTGGTCAGACATCAGCTTTGCTTGCTGTCCCTCACCCTGCCCCAACAAGGGGCCTGGTCAACAAGTTGAAAATGAGTCTGCAGTGTGCCCCTGTAGCAAAACTGGCCAACTGTCTACAGAGGGTAGCAGCATGTCAAGGAAAGTGATCTTTCCCCTCCACCTGACACTTTCAGAACTGCTTCTGGAGTGCAGTGTCCAGTTGTGGGCTCCCTAGTACGAGAAAGACCTTGACATATTAGAGCAAGTCCAGTGAAGGGGCCACCAAGATAAATGGGATGGAGCACATAACATACAGGGAGAAGGTCAGAGAACTGGGTTTGTTAAGCATTAAGGGATGGTTTCTGCCTCAGTCTAGAAGGGTGAAGAGAGACAAAGCCAAGTTCTTCTCTTGTATTACAGGAGCTGGACGACAGAAAACAGACACTAATTGGAACAAGAGAAGTTACCATTTGTTTTTTCAACAGTAAGAGTGATGCTAGGTAAAGAGACTCACTTTACACAGAAGTTCAAACAGAAGTGGCTATGTTCAGAACTTGACTAGCTAAGGCACCTCCTGGAGCTGAGCTTGCTCTGGCAGAGGATGACTGGACAAGATGCACTCCCCACACTCCCCCAGTGTGTGTTCCACCCTGTACTATTCCATGGCAGTTTACATGGCATGAAACATGGCTACAGGTCTCCTGGAAACAGCTTTTCTCAGAGACTCTGCACACTGTGTGCGTGTGTGAATGCTCTAAAATGAATTAATTTTTTTTTGGGTTCATTTGCTAACACATACTGAGTGACAGATGTTCATTAACTCCTAGCAGCATTTTAATACTTTTTACAGCAATATTTACCATACTTTTCTTGGAGCTTTTCCTACCTAATGATGTCCATGGCCTGATAGATGATTTCAGATTGGTCGACTCCAATCACCTTCCTGGCGCCTGCTTTGGCAGCGAACATGGAGAGTATTCCAGTTCCACAGCCAACATCCAGCACCACCTGAAACAAAGAAATCAAAGTGAAAATAAACATCTGATTTCCCTTAACATGACTTTTCTACATGTGTTTCTACATTGGTGAGATACCACATTCTAACACAAAGAACCAATGGTAGCACCAAGTCTTACTGCTACATTTGGAGAGGTCCAAGTCCAACTGCAGTTCCAATTCCAAGCTCTCTACTGTCTTTCACAGATAGACAATGAAGCCAAGTAGCTCCAGCTGCAGATCAGAGCAATTCCACAGGAAACTATCACACGCAATTATCTGGGCCACAACTACAAGTTCCATGAACAGGGGAACCAGGAAATTACAGCCTGAGCATTTTTAATCAGTGTATCACTGATGATCAAATTTAGCACTGGCACTGGAACAACAAACTCACTGCATTTTCTCATTAAGAGCTTATCCAGAAACTTTCTTTAGGAATCCTCTGCTAGAAATAGCAACATTGCCTCAAAACAGTTGTGGTTCAACATGACTGAATTTCAAAATGGTAACTGGCACAGTTTTAACACCTGGAAACACTTGCTAAGACTGTCTTTGCAACAGAAATGTCTGCTGCTGGCTCATGGTCAGCTTGGTGTTGATCAGGACCCCCAGATTCTTCTCTGCCAAGCTGCTTTCCAGCCAGCAGGCCCCCAGCCTCTCTTCATGTGTGGGGTTATTCTTGCCTCCCCTCTGCAGGATTTTGCAGTACCCTTTGATTGCCCTGAGCCCTCTGCACAGGACCCTGTTGGCCCATTTCTCCAGCCTGTGGAGATCCTTCTGAATGGCATCACTACCATGTGGTGCATCCAGCACTCGTCCCAGCTTTGCATCATCTGCACATTTGCTGAGGGTTCATGCTGTTGCACTGGGCAGATCATCAGCAGTGTTAGTATTAGACTTCCACTTAATATAGTTAGGCTTTACTAATAGTGATAAAAAATTCTAAGCACTAAACCAAATAACTTTCTGACACCTGAAAACAAACAAAAAGACTACTAAACACTATGTATACTCACTCATAACATGCACAGCACTTCAGCATTAACAGAGTCAGAAGAGACAGACCTCCTTTTCATACAAGAGAACTAAACAAGGGTCAGGACAACTTACTGAGACACTTTGAAGATACCAAGAACATTGGGTCATAATTACTAGTCATAAAATAATTTATTAGGAAGGACAACTAACTTATTTTGCTGTCTCTCCTTAGCAGAGCACCCTGAGTTGTGGAAGCTGCCCTCACAGCTTCCGTGACTTTAAGTTTTTTTCCAAAGGTGGTATCAAATCACTCAGTGATCAATCCCACACTTGAGAATTATATCCCCATATTACAAAATATTTCAAGGCAATAATGCACCCTGCTGACAAACTTTCCAGCTTATGAGCTGTTGAGCGTTCTTGCTCTAGCAGAACAGAAACCTGCACGTGCACTTGGAAACTTCATCTGACAACTGGTGCCAGAGTAAATACTCAAAAGCTCTGCACATTAAGTCTGCCTCCCTTCCCTTCCATACAATTCTGCACGTTCTGATGGTGGATACAGAACCGTGACTGAAGCCAGCATGAATAAACCCAGCTATTTATCCTTAGCAGCACAGTGTAGGAGAGCTTCTGCTGTGGTGTACTGGGAAGCAATGACTGAGGAGCTGACTGCCACCTGTCTTGATAGAGCAACTTATCATCTGGAATCAGACTAAAAACCATCAGCATGATGAATTTTTTTACAGCATCTCATGTAGAGGCTGGTCACAGAAGTTGCAGACAGAGTTACTTGTTCCACTTGCAGGTCTTGGCAGCAGTGTCCCAACAGGAGTCAATTCTACAACTCATTCATAGGTTATGTGTAAGTATCTAACGGCTACATAAATCCCTAGGCTAAAGTCTTCTGGAGACTGGAATAGAAAGTGAAAATCAATGTCCCTGCAGCTGCTGAAATCTCACACAGACTAGTATCATCTAGTCTAACTCTTTTACCCATGGTAGCTAACAAAACTGCTGAGCCATGAAAGCTGGAAGCCAGAGCCAAAAATAAATCTCTGAAAGAATGATCTTGACGTACAGTTGCATGAAAGAGAGCAATCACCACAAATTGGAAAGAAATCAAAACAGACACCACTTTGAACAGCTGCCCTGGTCACTTAAAAACCCAGATGGAACTCATCTAGCCTTAGGCAGGGGATGGGGGTAGAGAGAAAGGCACAGCAGAGAAAACACACAAGCTGGAACACATCTGAGA
The DNA here is from genome assembly GCF_000691845.1 of Merops nubicus. NCBI lineage: Eukaryota > Metazoa > Chordata > Aves > Coraciiformes > Meropidae > Merops > Merops nubicus. The sequence continues at coordinate 33,400 of NW_008599353.1, forward strand.
AACAGCAGGACAAGCAGAATGATCACCAATTAGCCTAAGGCCAAGGGTCTACAGCCAACACATTCTTGTGGTGATCACATACGGTCTCTCACTGGAGCTCTGGAGCAGCTGGGCTGGTGATTGGACTACACCATGATATACCACAGCACCACATCCTTCTCTGCAGCCTAATCCAAACTGATATTCTATTAACAGAAAAAAAAAATCACTCCGAATTTGGAAAAGAATGACATGAGGTAATTTGGCCAATTAATTCCATCAGCAAACTTTTAATAGGAATATTTAAAACCTCTTTTTGTTTTCCTCTCAATATGGCAACAGTGTCTGCCTCTGACTTTCACTCTACAACAAAAAGTGAGCATGGCAACAGCAGTTTTCTGACCAATTATTTTCTCCATAAAAAAACTACTCACTGTAAAATGGATCACACTTCCCTTTACTAAGGCCACCCCAACTACTCCTGCTACATCACCCAAATTGTCCTACTCTCAAGTATATGTGACAGGTTGAAAATAAAGGCACCAAGCAGGACTCATTCAAGTTTTAATAATTTATTTTTAAAGCTGAAAGAGAACAAGCAAATTGCTGGTTCTGAATAAATTAGATCTAACAAACAAACCTAGATATTCTGTATCATCTGTTACCATGCAATCACACCTCTCTGGCATACTGCTGAATCTCACCAAAAGCCAGTACGACCAATTAAGCTCTTTGAACAAGCTCCTCTCTCAAGCCACCTCACAGATGTCCTTTCAGAAACAACAAAAAAAACTCACTATGTGTTTTCCAGGGAGGAACACCACGTGGGATTTCTAGGAAACACTGTATCAGGCTTGTCAAATTTATTTTTTTTTTTTTTAAATTGTAATCAAACTTTAAGGGAAAACAGCCTATTTTTTCAAGTTGGAAGTTCCATTCATTAATATGTACCATATGATGCTCTCAGAACCATAAGTTAGGCAAAAATCTATGACAGATGTCACTTCAAAGCCACATTTCTGAAAAAAAATCCCTTATATTGTCCAGAACAACACACTAAGTGAAAGCTAAATCAACATTTAGTCAGACACAGAAGTCGGGAAGGGGTCACCTGGGTGGAACATGCTGGGAACTCAAAGCTGTTGAGGGTAAAAGCAAAAAGGATTCTCAACACACTATGATGGGTTTGGATACACTATGAATCTGAGGTAATCTCCCATCAAAACCCACCAAGTTCAGAAACCAGTTTGTAAATGTGGCAATAACAGAGAAGCTCAGAGGCTGAATGCTTTCACTTGAAGTAAAAACAGCCTAAGCACACATGTTCTCTCACTGTTTCCTGAGCAAGTGCATCTGCAGCTGGGGCTGAAGCTGTGTTGTCTGTACAGCTCATCCACATTTTGTTTCCAATGTTACCAGTATGTCCAAACGCAGTCATTAGTGACACACTGATTAAAACTGCTCAGGCTATAATCCCTTTTCTCCTGTTCATGGAACTTTTTTGTTGTTGCCCAATATGTCCATATAGCAGAGGAAAAATACAACCAATTTCTGAAAAACTAGTCTTCCATTAGGAGACACATTCCATGTAATTTAGGATCAGTCTTACTCTGTGAAAACCTGCAGTTATCATCTTTATAGGTGTTTGTGAAACCAAACTTCTTCCACTGAAGTTCTCCTGCCTTCATTGATCTTTGTGCTTTGTTGGATGAGCTGCCCAGCTATGCAGTCACCCACATCCTTTAGGTAGCTGGCACCATAATGTTTCTACAACACTTTTGCTTGTTCTCACATTATAACTATAGAGCTTAGAAATGCTTAAAACCAGGCTTGAGACATGGACTGAAGCAAAAAAAAGGAATAAAACACTTTTCCTAACATTCTTCTGTTGTAGTTGCCAAAAGAAAACTGAAGTAAAACTTCAAAGAGTATGTGCTATTTTCCTTGAAATAACCTCCCACCTAGGACAAAAACCACATTTAGCACAATTTCCAACCAAAGAATTACCAGATGGGTGCACTTTTATCACTTCCACCGCTATTTTGAAGCCTCATCACTTATAAACAAAAGCTCAACCAAAACCAAAATAAAAATCAGCACTGGTTTCCTTCCATAAACCTCAACATCCTGATTCCACATTAAGAAATGCAGCTTAAGAATGTTAAGTGCTAAGTAGAGGGAAAGTAAACCAGAGCAGAGAGCTGCAGAGCCCAGCTCAGAACACAACCAACACCAGAACCAGCCTGCAGAACACTGAGAACAAAAAGAATCATTCACAGCACAGGCTCATAACCACAGTGAGATCACAAACCAAAGTCAGGGCACTCTCTCCTCGCTGCAAGTGAAATAGCAGTTCCTGGTTCTAAGCCCCTTAAATAATAACCTAGTCTGGAGAGACTAAACCATGCTAATTCAGTAAATCAGTGCATATGAATTCTTCCCAAATTGTAATTACACAGCACTTCCAGGATGTTTGTAGCAGGCACAAATTGAAATTCACCTAAATTCTGGTAAACAGGTCCCCTAAGCTAGATTCCACTTAATGTACTGAAGAAGAAAGGCTCAACTTAACCTCACCAACATAATTAATGAGCACCCTGACACAGGCGCACAGAACAATGACAACAGTGATCAGCACTTCTGTTATCAGCACTCTGCACCCTCCAGCAGCTCAACAGCACTCCACCACCTCGTAAAGCCCCAGGACATTAAATCAAACCTTGTCAGCACGATAATCCAGTCCCAAAGCTACAAAGGAGCCAACCTGAAGGATTTCTACCACTTGAGAAAAAATGTAGAGAAATTATTGCATTTTCTGAGCTGTTTTCCTTACCTTGTCCTGGAAGAGGTGTGAGTTTTGATAGATGAAGTCACGATAGCTTTCTGTACGCACTTTATCCTACGATTGAAGGAATAAAACAAGTATTCACTTCTTCTACTTAGGTTGATTTTGGATGTTTCAAAGTTCTTTCCACTTTCCAAGAACAGCAGCAATATAGTGGCAATACTGTAACAACTTCAGCTAAACACTGGCTACTCAATGGTAAAAATCTGAGTCACAAGGTCTTAAAATATTTTGTATCATTTTCTTCTCTGACACTCTCCTAACACAGATTCTGTCAGAAAAAAAAAAAAGTTATGGCTCAGATGGGCTTCTTCTATTTCTGGACAAACTGCAAATTTGCAAACCTGAAGACAAGCTATTAACTCAAGCTGGACAGCCCAGTTCATGAAGACACAAAAAAGTAAATAAATAAACTTAATCATAATACCACATGACCTGAGAAGCTGGAATGGTTTCAAGCATACACCTAAACATAAATAGTATCTTAGTGTACAAAAGCTAGCAATATAGCTCAATCTACTGGCAAGGTAATCTATTAAAACATTGACTCTCAATATGCATCAGCAGGTACCCAAATTGACAGTCGAGTATAGGTTTCAGAATTGCTGCTGCAGTTCAAGTGTTAGGCCAAAGTAAAAGAAAAATCATAAGTGGTTTTTATCTACTGAAGACACATCTATAAATAATACTGAAGTATAAAGCCCAGCTACTTACATTTAAGTTAATATTTTTTAGTATAGCAAGTATGAATTTTTAGAAACAATGCAGAAACCACATAAATTTTCTCTAGTGAGAAAGAACAATCTATTTTATTAGAAAAACAAGATGAACAACAGAGACTGAGTACAAAGGATATGTTCAGAAAAATTCTGGAGACAAAGCGTATTATTTTGTCGCTTTAAAACCCTAAAATCCAGGCTGAACTTTAGTATTATCACATGCACAGAGCCCAAAGAAAGAACTAGGAATTGTTTTAGAAGATTGTACATGAAAATTATATATAACTAAAAGGAGTAAAAGAAACCATGATCCTTTAAAATCATACTGGTTTACTATGATGTTATATTCAGGGCAACTATTTTTAGTACTTCACATCTATCACACTATACAACAGGATTTGCTGAAACAACTAAAAAAGTTAAAAAAAGAAAAGGAATGTTCAGCATCAATCGAGAAAGCAGCCAGCTGGAAAGCTGTCAGCCTCACACCCTGCCCACTCCACTGCCTCAGCACTGCCCCGACTCAATCAATAGAACTGGAGCTGCTGCCCCTGCTACACGCGCGGCTGCTCGAGCGAGCCGCCGTCGCTCCATCCATCAATTCCAGTCCCTCACTCACCATTTCCAGGCAAGGCTTTTTTTCCTTTTTGTTTTTAAATAAAATGTTGAGGAAATCTGTTAAGATGATAGTCCAGAAATTCTCAAGCAAAACAGAGTGAGGTCTAATACGTTTGGCCAGCCTTAGGTAACAATATTCTTTCCTCATCTCTGAAGGATTTGTAGCAAAAAAAACCAAATGAAACTTCATTCTACCACTACCAGGCCTAAGGAAAAAAAAAAAAGTTTCAAAACTGAACAACGTCAGAAACAGACTTAAAATTCAGACAGCAAGGCTCCTTTCTTAAGAACTTCCATGTAGCAAGCCACTGTATTTATATAAATGACATTTAAACGATATTAATGCCTAGAATATAGCAAAAAAATTCAATGGACACCTGATAAAAAGCAATTGTTTTCATACAGTAAAAAGTCTTGAAAGTATTCTAACAAACATTCCCTGAAACCAATAAGCCACAATTTTCTATCTCCTTGTGCAAACGTGGAATTATCACAAACTTTATCAGCAAAGAGAAAGGATTGCTCATCCTATAGCCTGTCACATCTCAAACGACACGTTCACATAACTGCAAAACCAAGCTTCTGCAATTTTTATTTATCTCCAAGATTTAAATTATATTTCTCTAGACTACACATTCTGTAAAACATTCTTCTATTTCTGCAGGTATCTCTGTGCTTCTATAAAATCCTCCCTCAAAATTAACTCATGCTTATACTAGTCTTAACATGTGGCAACTAAACGATTTACAAAGAAAAGTTTATATGCTACCTATATGGACAAAGTCACTTCAAAACTCATTATTCTATCCCTACCTTAGGCAGGAATTTAATTTATTTATGCCTTAAAATGATAAAAACTGTTTGACTTTCACAGCTATAATGGTTTCTCTGAAAGGAAGCATTATGAGATTTTGATTTACATATCAATTATAAATTGCTGGGTTTTGTGTTTGGCTGTCTTTTTACAGTTAAAAGGGCATGCACAGTCTGCCTTTGAAGATGTTTGAGACTTAACTTTTCACCTTCATGATATAAATGAAGCATATGATTTTTCCATGTGTTCAATGTAATTTTATCAATACACTGACCTGTGCACAAATACCCACAAATTCTGTTTACCTATTGGAGTAGGAAACCATAATATTTGAGAAAAGGCCTTGTGTAACAAATTCCAACTGTTAGGAAAACATAAAACAAAAATATTCACTGTCTCTACCATGTTTTATCCTTTATCTTTTAAAGTACCCAGGAAAAAGCTGCTCTTGGCAAGGTAAGTTTGTAGAACAGATATTATAATATATCTTGAAGCATATGTGCAGAGTAAATGATTTTATGTCCCTAATGCTTCCCATAAACATAATTTATACAAAGGAAATAAAACTGAGAAAAGATCTCTCATCCCAACTAAGGAAACGACCAGCCATGTACAGAAAGGGTTAAAAATGCAGCTGCTCTGCAGTGTATTTATAGGCACAGAGCCCACTTCATTCCATCTTTCCTCTTTAGTCCTAGCAAGGTGTAGTTGAGTCGACTTTCTAACCTTTAGCATCTCTTCGTGTATCCCATAATGCCCGTAGGAGCTGAAGTAAACGCCATCCTCATCCTCACACAGCTCTGCAGCGGCGCTGGACGAGCCACCCCCAGCATCCGCGCTCATCACCAAATCCTGGGCAAGCTGCCTGCAATCAGTGTGAAACACACCCTTCAGACACGAGGAGGGGGCACGGAAAGGAGGAGGGGGTGGTGAGGAGATGGGGCTTGGCAGCGATAAGGACCCCGGGGCTCCCCAACAACGGGAGCAGCGCCCGGCGTTCACAGCCTCCCTCTGC
>NW_008599354.1:0-17020 GCF_000691845.1 Merops nubicus
ACCCCTGTTGGTGACACCAGCCCTGGCTTTCAAGGGAAGGAGCAAACTGGTGAAGTTCTGGCATTTGCTCTTGCATTTTATTCCTATGGTTGAATGAGGTCTGACTTTACTGGACTCATTTGACAGAGGAATCAAGTCTTTCCCACTATGCATGAGGAGTTCTGGTAGACAGAACACATGCAGTGGTGTTTTCTTCACAGACCACGCTACTACCATTTTTCAATAAGGCCAAAGCAACTCTGTCCCCAGCAAGGCAATTGTTCTCTCCTTGGTTTTTAGTCACCTTTGGTTTTTTTTTTTGCTCTGCGTGGCGGTATGGTTATCTGCTTTGTGACAGATCTGATGGCAGCTTGGTCACTAGGAACTGTATTTGCTGCTTTTGCTCCCGTGGAAGTTTAAGCATCAATTGAATGATGCTGTAATGGATGCGATTTCTCCCTACAAATATTTGAAGTTTAGCAGCCAATGCTATGGTTCAAGAGCCAATAATAGCTGTTCATGTGTTTAAAAATAAATAAATAAAAAAAACAAGTGGATTAACCTTAACGGATTTTCATTGTATTTGACTTTGTTTTTCTTCTGGAGTTGCATATGAAAATTTGGGGCATTTATTTCTCCCTCCCCCTCCATTTATTCACCAAAGGATTTTCCTCCCATTTCTCTGGGACTAGTCTTTGTTAAAAGTATTTTACTGTATTCGTTGCTAGCTTATTTTATTTTTATTTAATAGAAATGAGTTATTACTGACTGGGTGAGTACTTAAAAATCTGCTAAACCTACTAGCAGCTGTACAATGAGTTTTCGTATTTCTGAAGCCTGAAGAATATCCGTTTCCTGGGACCAATGTAAAGAAGTTCTTGTTTTTGTGTTATCTGCTATCATTTGTTTATGTATCATGAAGTAATGATCTGGTTACACGGTCATCAGGAGTATAAGTAAATTTAGGTTTAACTTGCAGTGTAGTTGGTAGTGCTTCAAAAACTCTGTTAGTAATCTTTACTTTTTCACCCCTCTGAAAAGAGGTACTATTGCTTTTGCCAAGCTAACTAAACTAAGGTTTGAACAAAATTTACCATTTTCTATTTTTCATTGCTCTCCAAAGTTTCTTGAATTATTGTCTTGAGCAATGAATACATAGACCGAAGGTTATTAAAAGCCAGTTTATCAGCTGAGGTATTTTTATTCTGTGGGAGACAAGACAAAGCCCATATCTGTTTGGCATTTGACATTTATATTGTGTAATAAATACTTCTGGAATGGTTGAATTAGACTCTGAGTTTAATTTGGTTTAAATGCAAAAGAAGTCCTTCAGCATGGATAAAAAAAAAAAAAAAAAAATCATTTCTTGTCCATATTTCCATGACAGATTCTGGAACAGGATATATTTGAAAACAAAAAATCTGTAAAGATACTTTAGGTGTTATGTCATTCTTGCAAGTTTTATTTTATATACAGTTAAATGTTCTATTAAATGCATAATGTTTTATATGCTGAATATGGGATGAAGTTTCACATCCTAATACAGCCTGGGACAAGTACTCTTGGAATTCCTGTTTCTAAACCAGGATTGCTCAAGAACTGTAATCACTTTTAAGAGTGTTTGATGTGATACATGCATGCCTTCCTTTGGGAAGTAAGCTCTGGAGATGCAGGCAGGATATTGGCGTGGATTCTGCCCTCACACAGTAGTGTAGCAAGGAACAGATGCTTATTTAAGGTGATGATTATTTCCAGAAAGGTAACTAAAATTTTTCTTGAAAGTGAGGAAGACGGCAACTTAATCTGTTTACAATGAGCAGACCGAATGAATAGCATTCTAGCAGAATTGTTTTGTACATGTGTTAATGCAATTACTAACATAATGTCTATGTGCCTAAAAAGCTTAGATGCATCTGTCATCTTTGTAAGGTGTTTGACTCTCTGCTGCAGCTGATTTTCTACTTATTTTCCTTTATGCTACTCTTTTATGAAATGAGTAATGGAGTTTTGTATAGGTGGAAATGAAACTGATTCTCATCTCAGTAAATTGCTTATAATTGTGCCATGCATTTGCTTTTCTTTGTCACTATAAGATAAAAGAGCATCCATTGCTCTGGGTAAGACTGGAATTTTAATTAGCCTTGCCAACAAAAGTCAATAATTTTGTCAAAATCATGGGTTTTTTTCCAAAATGAATTACTTGAATGCTTATTGTGGGAAGTATTACCCTAGTCACATTCATGTTTTCTCTTTGAATATTGTATAAATACAAAAGCCAGTGAACTAAATGTTAACAAAGAAGCATTGTTTTGAGTCATCTTCTTGAGTAACGTTTAGATGCTCATCTTATGAAAGGAATTGTTTTTCCTTCTAGCACCTACCTAGCAAATAACATGGAAGTAACCTAAGTGGGAAAAACTGCTTTCAAAGTAAGCTTCAGAATGCCAGTGACAAGAACTATTATTCTTTTTTTTCTAAGCACCGCTATAGCATTTCTCCTGAATAAGTAGCTTTGATTTTCATTCAGATTTCACTTCCGGCCTTTCTTGTACGTGGTTAGCAGGGTAAGATGAAATGAATTTAAGACAAACAACAAAACAAACAAACAAACAGATCTGGACAAGAATGAGGAGGTCTTTCTTGAGTTTTATGAAAGCTGGCTCCTAAAGCAATACTGACTGTGCTCTTTTCTGAGAATGAAGGTTGCCTCTGCTCTCTGTAGTGGTCCAAAATGAAGATTTTGGATAATATTGATCATTTATTTAACAGATTTCAGCATGCCAATATCAATTATGTCCTGTTTTACTTTCTATTTTATCTTTTCACTCTATACATTTGATGGTATATCAAGATACCCCAAGTGGAGCAGTAGGAATGCTCATCAGACAGTCAGCCTCTTTCAGATGTAAAGAAATACGAAAATGTAAGAAAATACTCAATTGTTGGTGACTCGTATGCATTGATCATCACAATATCTATATCACCAGTTTCTCAAATTGCAAAATTACCAAAGTACTTTCTAGTTCCCCTACATTAATGTTATTTTATAACATTCTGCTTTATTCATTCGTATTCACTCTCTAGATCTCATGAAAAACCTATTAGGTCATGACTTTCAGAGGGAAACTATTCACAGAGCAATATACTGTGCTTCTCTATTTAGTTTTTATTCATTTTTTACAAGCAAAATAGATTTCTGAAGATTCATTCCTTCAATACACATTCTTTTATTTATACTTTAAAGTATAATGAAGTTGCACTGCTATGTCTTAACCTCAGTTTAGGCTGCTATAGGAATTGAACCCATCATTATGGCTTTATGAAAAAATCAAGCTTGGAGAGAAGGGTACTTTCACAAGGAACAAAACTCTTTATCTTTAAAATGTGTCACCTTAGACAATGATTGGATGTGACATGGGAGAAAGACACATGCAAGTAGCAAAGTGTGTTGATTTTTGTGTTAACTCTGTTAAAGCTGGAAAGTTCTCTCAATGTCCAATTTTCTAACAAACTGGTCAAAACAAACTCTCTTAACCTGTTTATATAATTAACCCTTACATTCATCATGATCATAATGCATTCACACCTAGTTTCTAGTGCTTTAACAAAATCGCCAAACCAAGAGCACTTGCCTGTTGGGGATGGGGAGAAACCCACATCATTACACATGAGGCCCTGTATAACCTACTTTAAAAGTACCTATAATTGAAAAAAATGTATTTTCTGCTGGTAGTAAACAAAAGTCTGATCACTCCATGAAGATTTGGGGCCTGAAGACTGATACTAAAGAGCACCTTTAATGTTTGATCTTGCTATGGTACTTCACATATGGATAAACAGAAATCTATAGTTAAACCTGTGGTGAACAGCTGTGAGTTTCATCTGCTTCGAGTTTCCTCCCTGATGTCAGTGCATGGAAACTAGTTTGGACGATTATATATATATTTTTTTTTTTTTATTCCTGCTCAAGTTCATGTTTAACTGAGAGGATTAAAATGTTAGGTGTATATAAAGTTGGGTTGACCTTTTAGCTGGAGCTAAATCATCTCTCAGATTTGTCTTCTGGCTCACTTCATATGTGTAGCTGAAAATTTATGTAACAGGAGTTTAAGATGAGAATTGCAGAATTTAGATTCAGTTTTTTCTTCACAAGGACAACTATACAGAAAACAAGTTAGAATATTCTAAGAATTTGATAATCCATGATCTGAACAAATTAACACCTGCCTTTGTAAGCAGCTTTGTTCAGTACACCTAGCTTAACACTCTGATCCTCTTCATTTCACCTGGAGAAAGCATTTCAAATAGGTGGGGTACGAGAAAGTCACACCAGGTGGAAGGCAAAGGGCTGATCATCTGCTTGGCATGCTGGTAGCTGCAGATGAGGGTTGCCTGGTCTAGATTCTCTCTAACAGGGTCTCTGTTAAGAGCCTGGCTATGCTGCAACCCATAAATCACAAAGCCTTCTGATTTTCACATATGACTAATTACAAATATTAAGGTTTCTTCATTCTTAAGTTTATCTGCAAGTACTTTAGGAGCTTCAAAGCATTCTCCAAAGAGAGGGTTAGAGTGGGACTAGAAAGACAATTTGCATTTCCCCCTTTTACTGCTTGAGGAGAGGAGACAATAACATAGTTTATCTTCTAAAGGAAGAAAGATGTTCAGTGCTGGTGGGGAGATGTTGCCCTTTCATTACAACTATTACATACATACATGTTTGAGTATGTTTTGGGTAGCTTTTCAGTGTCTCTTATTCAAGGGCCTGATAATCTTTGCCAATCCTATAAATAATTGTAAAAATGGTTTATTGGACTGCCTTTTTGTTAATTTGACTTCAAGCTACTATCAGCACCACTAACCTGTATATGTGTTTAGCCTGGAGAAGACTGAGAGGAGATTTTACCAGTGCTTATAAATATCTAAAAGGCAGAGATCAAGAGGATGGGGCCAATCTCATTTCAGTGATGCCCAGTGATAGGATAAGGGGCAATGGGCATAAACTGGAAACACAGGAAGTTCCACCTAAACACAAGGAAAAACTACTTTACTGTGAGGCTGACAGAGCACTAGAGCAGGATGCCCAGAGAGGTTGTGGAGTTTCCTTCTCTAGAGGCTTTCAAAACTGGCCTGGACACGATCCTGTGCAAGCTGCTCTAGGCAAAACTGTTTGGGAAGGAGGTTTGGTCTAGATGATCTCCAGAGGTCCTTTCCAACCCCTACCACTCTGTGAATCTGTGATTGCTATATTTCATTTCATAGGAGCTCTCCCACTCAATCATTTCGTATTTAAACATAATAGTCTTTTATTGGAGCCTCAATAAAGATAATGCCATTTGAAAAGAGTTAAGCTTCTGTTGTACTTGTGCATGTATTATTTAGTAAGTGTTCTCAATGTCTTTCAGAAGACTGCAAATATACAAAGTACTTTGCAATCATCAAGCAAGCTTCTCAAGAGTGGTAGGACTACAGTTCTTCCCTATATTGTCTAAGAACTGCTTGATCTATGGGCGGCTGTCTTTTTTTTTAGTCTAGTCCTAGTAGATATCATTTTGCAGCTGTGCAAGCCAAATATTATTGTATCTATCAATCCAGACAGAGTGATTAATAGTCATTGATAGAAGCAAACTTCAGATGCTGTAATGATTTTTTTTTGCTTTGTAGATAAATATACAACTACACGTTGCCTTCAGATTCAAGAGGGCCTCAAGCTGTACAAGTCAGGCTAGGCTCTAAATGTCCTGGTGCTGTGGATTTTAAGTTGCAGCCATTTTACTCTGGGCTTATCCTTGCATTGCAATTGTTCATTCTAAATAGATAACACTTCCATTAAATATGGAAAAGGAGCTTTTGTGGTTGGAGGTTTGTTGAAGAATGAAAAGTCTCCTTGAAAGTCAGAGGTTTTGTCTCCTACAAGTCCATATTGGTATCTAGACACCTTTTGGGGAGGGAATCCTTCATTCCTAAATAATCACTGGCAAGGTAATGAACGTAAGGTATGGAGAAAACCTGTTTTTTTCAATTCTGTGCTCATGAGCATGCTATTCTACTGACTTATTCATTCATATTTAGCTGCTTTCATGTGAACCACAGATTTTATCACATAGAACTGGGACCTTGTGTGAATGCAGATTTGTTAAAGTAACAGATGGAGTTGAAAATGCTTTCTGGCTTTGGATCACTATGAATTTAATTTGTTTATTGAGGAGGATTGTTGTCATAATATAATGTTTCATTTATCATTACTAAACCATATTTAGATCACGGAAAAAAAGAAGAATTTTTTCCTGTAAGGTGTTTTGATTGGGGAAGACATGCAGTGAAAGTTTGTAATAATAATAATAAAGCAAATATTAGAGAGTTGCATTTTGAACTGTGAATTTCAGATTGGTGTTCTGATACATCTCACAGCCAATGCAAAAAGTAAAATCTGTGAATTAGAAAAACTTATGCTGTGGTTGCTCCCAGTATAAGAGAGATGTTAGAGAGGTGTAAAACAAGCTGTGCAATAAGGGATATATATAGCACCTCAGTAAATATTATCATTAGTGATTAAGAACTGGGATTAGAACAGTTTCTGAACGATAGAAAAGTGATGCATTTAAAGGCATCCAAATCTGGGAAAAGATTGAATCTTCATGCAATGCCTTACCTAGGGAATGATTGTGCCTAGTTGTTCTTGATGATTACTGTTTTTGTTGTGATGTAGTGGAACCATTTTTTAGAACGGTAGTGAAACCATGCTACTGTAGGTGGTAAGAGCAATGAAAAGGTATTGACCTCACCACTGAAAAGAGATTGGCCCCATCCTCTTGATCTCTGACCATTAGATATTTATAAACATTGACAAGATCTCCTCTCACCTTTCTCCATGCTAAACAGTTGCAGGTCTCTCAGCCTTTTCTCATAGGAGAGATGTTCCAGTACCCTAATCATCTTTGTAACCCTCTGCTGGACTCTCTCCAGTAGTTCCCTGTCTCTATTGAACTGGAGAGCTCAGATTTTCCTTCTGTGTTAGAGGATGGCACTGATTGTAAGCAAAAACCAATCTGGAAAAATCTGTTGACAGCTTAGAAGTTTCAGAAAGATAGAGATGAAGAGGAAGATGCCTACACGATAGTGTATTTCTGGAACACTGAAACTACAGAATAGTTTTAGAAAATCCCATAGCTGATAAAATATACAGAAATTACTAGTGGTAACATACAGTCCTTTGTCCTTCCTGCAAAAGCTTCTCATTACCCTAATGAGGTCATCCAAACAGCAGTGAGTCTAGGAAAGAGCGAATTTGTAGAAATGTTTGGCTCCAGCATGAATTGTTACTGAGAGATATCATCTTAGCAGAATCAATAACACTGAAGGTATAGCTCATCCCAGGAAGATCCTGGCACACTTGCAAAGCACCAGCTGAAATACTGCTGTGGCAGATAAGGAAGCAGTTTGTATGCCACTAATATCTAATTGCTAAACACATGCCCACAGTACAGATCTCAGTGGGCTCTGCTGTAACTGCAAACCAGAGTTCTAAAACTGGCAAAGTGCAAAATGGAAGAGGTGACTGAACTGACATAGTGGAGGATTTTTCCAGAAGTTACACTTGGCAAATAGCTCAAGCATAATACTAGGATTTGGTATATGCAAACTCTCAATATCCAAAATGAAAGAAGACAAATCATTTGAACAGTAATTAATTACTTCACTTGGTTCAGGGTTTGTCTAGAAGAAACATGAGTTACCACAGGGAGTTGTTTTATGTTTTTGTTTTCTTTTTTAAACAAACAAATAGTACAGCAGACGCATAGAGGGACTAAAAAATCTGCTGGAGGCCAGATGGGAAGTCCCCATGCCTTACAAAATACTGAATGCCAGTAGAATATAAAGTTCACAAAGTGTTTTGTGAACCCCGACTCATTAAATCTTTATGGAGTAACAGTGTAAAGGTCAGCTAAGACTTTATATTTATTCTTATACATAAACAAAAAAAGGGTCATCTGTGTCAATAAAATGAAATTAATTAATAACTGAAGAAGAACTTGATATATTTGATCTGTACTGTACTTGGGTACCCTGTTGTTAATGGACATTATTATGGTAGCCAGCTAACTAGTACAATCTTAAAAGCATTTAAATATATGGAGTGAACATAGATACAGCTTTAGTTAAATGTTGTGGGTTTTGTTTTGTTTTTTAAAAAAAAGTCACACAAAACACAAACAACTAGGAAAAAAAAAAAGGAACAAAAAACCCCTCACAACAATAAACAAACAAAGAAACCAAAACCAAACCAAAACCGAAAAGAAAAAAAAAAAAAAAAAAAAAAACCCACAAAAAAAAACAAGTAAGAAAAGTGGATACTCGGATCTCTATGCTCTGAACTCTGTGTTTGACTTAAGAGTTTGGGTCTGGAAAGGGACTTTCCTAAAGGCAAAACCATCATGTGCCTGTTTATGGATGTAGTTGCAAAGCATTCTGTTAAACAGCTGGTTCTACATGAAACAGAGACAAGCAAATGGGAAAAAGGGATGAAGTCTGACACCAGGAATTTGATATAGCTTGTAGCTTTTGTCCCCTGCACGGTTATCTGAGCGTGTAGTCTCTTGCACTACTCCCTCTGATCGCAGTTGGCATGGCTTCTGTTGAAGAGGTAGTGGAGAGGTAGCTGTTCCATGTACCAGATGAATTTCCCTCCTGTTCCCCAAAATGTTGCTGCGTCTTTTTTCCCACCCAAGAAACCCTCAAAAGCTCTCAGCATGTTTCTCTCAAGGCCACATACTTCTGCTGTTGACCCTATTTCAAACCATCCTTTTCTGTCAATGACCTGAATTCCTTCCAGCATGAGATCTCTCCTGGCTACAGGCATAACCCTTTCCAAAGAGCAAGTCCTGTGCCAAAGTCTTCTTGCACGGCCTGCTCCAGTTCCTGAATGCCTTGCGGTGATGATTAACTACACCAGCTTGAATAAAGCAAAGCCAAATTTAAATCCTATAAGACCTTAGCTTTGTTTATCCTGACAAAACTTTATACTGCCTACTGAAAGATGAGAAATCTGTTAACACTTGTAACAACCAATGTAAGTTTTACTATTTATGCATTAGCAAACCTAGAGCAAAGCGGTGGATATGTGTAGGAGTTTAGGGTGGCATCCAGGGATTAAGTGCATTAGAAGAAGAGTCACGTTCTGCTCCTTTGACTTCAAAGATTCTTCAAAGCTGGAGGAATTTCTGAAGCACAAGGAGGAACATAATTTGTGCCTCAATTCTACAGTCATAATAGAGGTTACGAAGTGAAATACTCGCTTTCTGTTCTTCAGCTTTATAGTGAATTTGATTTTTCTGCCTTAATGTCCTTAATCATATTTCTACTTTTCTTGATGATTCTCTAAGATCATACTAGGAATAGCAGGAGGAATAAACAAAACAACAACAAAAAGTAGCAGGAAATAAGCAGGCACACTGATTCTGCTGACTTTTGAGGTTCTCTATAAAGCATTCAAACCCTAGTTCTCTACCCCTCTGGTCCTGCAGACTGGGCGATGAAGGGATTGAAATCAGCCACATGGAGAAGTTCTTAGGGGTACTGGTGGACAAAAAGCTGAACATGAGCTGTCAGTGTGCACTCACAACTCTGAAAGCCGGTCGCTTCTGGGGATGCATTAAAAGAAGCGTGGCCAGTAGGTCAAGGGAGGTGATTCTGCTGCTCTACTCCACTCTGGTGAGACTTCACCTGAAGAACTGTGTCCAGCTCTGGAGTATTCAGTACAGGAAAGATATGGACCTGTTGGAGGAGGTCCAGAGGAGATCTATAAAATAGATCAGAGGTCTGGAACAACTCTCCTATGAAGAGACGAGAGTTGGGGTTGTTCAGCCTGGAGAAGACAAGGCTCTGGGGAGACCTTATTGCAGCCTTTCAATACCTAAAGGGGGCTTATACAAAAGGTGAGGACAGATTTTTTAGTAGGACCTGCACTGATAGGACAAAAGGCAATGGTTTTAAATTGCAAGAGAGTAGATTCAGATTAGATATAAGGAAGATGTTTTTTTATGATGGAACAGGTTGCCCAGAGGTGATAGATGCCCTGTCCCAGGAAACATTCAAGGTCAGGTTGGACAGGGCTCTGAGCAACATGATCTAGTTAAAGATGTCTCTGCTCACTGCAGGGGTCTTGGGCTAGGTGACCTTTAGAGCTCCCTTCCAACCCAAATCAGTCTATTATTCAGTGATGTTCAAAAGTTGACCTGTTATTAATGTCTGAGAACTCGAAATTACTTGTCAGTACACATGGTGACATATATACACTCTTAGCAGATATTTTAAGACCATGATTAGTTTTCAAATGAAAGCTGTAGAGAAAAATCAACCTCTGTGAGCAGAGGATGTAGTAGTCTGCAAAGTGTGCAGCAGCACAGGTATGTTAACAAGAACTCAGGAGAAGTGAACTGCGATAATTTTACCTTGTTTCTCAGGAGGGTTTCTCAGTGCATGCTGAGCTCCCCACAGTTCAGCTCAGACTGCTTCTGCTTTTTCAATTACTCACTTGAGAGGCAAACTGAGAGTGTATACACCAAACTAGAGTCACAGGCATGCACCCAGAAGAAAAGAGGTGCTACCTGTGTACGCAGAGTCTTTTTCAGAAATTAAAGAAATTCTAAAAGACAAATGCAGTCCAAGCTGTATGAAGCATAGCTGGCTTTGGGAAAATAATGTTCCAGTGTGTGCCTGCAGTATGGCACCACCTCCATAGCCATGGTATGACTGTCATATCTGTACTTTCTCACCTTTTTTTTTTTTTTTTTTTGTGTAATATCCCCTTTAGGCTTCTCTGAAATAGTAACTGGATGCTGAAACAACACAAACACCTCAATGTAGGTAAAAAACATGGTAAACTCCAGCATCATTTTTATAGGGAAATCAAGCTTTCCTGAGAAGTCTATATGCATAAGAATTATTTAATATTCTTTGCAATATACGATAGGGTACATTATGTTTTGTGTTTTGTGAGGGTTGGGGTTGCCAATGCATTTAATTTTTATTGCTTTTCCCCTCTTCCTTAAGTGTCTGAATCCCTCATTCTAGAAAAATTTAGGCATATGTCTTCTTATGAAAACTGGCTTGCCTTCATACAAGACATCCAAGTGGATGACAGCTGTGAGAGTATCAGTGAGCAGTACAACGTGCTATTATAATGTCAGAGCTAGAGTAGGGTGGAGGCAGTGCTTGTAGTCACAGTCTGTTTACAAGTGGAACATACCACTTTTTTTGAAGCTTGTCCTTTCTGCTGAAAGGTTTTTCCCACCATTTTTCTATTCCAGAGATTAATTCTATGGCAAAGAGCTGTGTGAAATTTTAACCAACTTTTTTCAGCCTTTCCCTTTAGAGACTTAATTGCCCAGGTAAAACATACAAGTTGGTAAAAGAGAGCTGAATTTCTCATCAATAATGTTTATACGTTGAAACATGAGGTGGTTCTTTGATTTTTAACTTTACTATTGAGTGTGGGGTAATGTTATACAATAAGGTATTGCAAATTTTTTTAGGGTGGGGGAGGTTGGGAGCTGCAACAGTAAAGCAGTAGTATGCAACATTGCTTTATGGCTATGCATATATCAATATCAGGTATACTAAAGATGAAATGAGTATGTCTACCTATGTATTCCTGACTTCCTAGTGCACTGTGGCAACAGAAAAATATTTTTTGTGGAAGAATCTTGCTTTTTGTCCTCACTGGACATGTGGCAAGGCACATTTTATTCTTGGTATTTTATTGTTTTCAAACTTTCACCTCTGTTCCTGGGAACACATGTAAGGAGAGTAGAGAATATTGCTTCTTGATAGGTGGGCTGTTTTTTATTCAGAGAATCATCAGGATCAGATAATACAAGTCTTGACACTGTTTTCACTTTAATTTTATTAAATCATCTGAAGTGCATTGTTTAGCTGCTTTGTAAGTTTGAGTCTTTTTTATTTTAATATTCTTTCTGCATTGTATATAAAGCTGCCAAAGTAATAGAAATAAGGAAAGTTTAAATTTGACAGATGGTGATACTTAGTCCCAGGACATTTTAATGAAATAGTTTTTCAAGCTATCACCTTAGACAGTTAACCACAAGTTAATTGTTTTTTAAGGCATTCAGCTCAAAACCTTAAGCTAATGAAATGGACTGACCATGCAATGGCACCTGTTGCCAAGGGGAGGGAGTGATACTTTTTCTCACCTGCATCACCACTGTCTATGTTGATGTCACCATTAGGATCTCCAGTACTATACAGGAAAGCCAAAGATGTTGTTATGCCTCATTCAAGCTAAAAGCATGATAATCAAACCTGTACATTTTGCTCTATCTGTAACATGAATGCAAGCAGCTAAGCCTGTGCTCCTTTCTTATCACAGGTATCAGTTCTATGCTTTCTACTAGAGGAGCTCTTAAATGCAGTTTATTTCTGTGCTGATACTTAAAAGTCTCTGACAGAAAAGGAAAGACTAACAATGGATCTCTTGAGCACAGTGATGAGAAACTTCAGCCAGATTTCATGTCTTTGGTTATCTCAGAGAATACCTTTTCAGAAGAATACCTTCTCAATATTCTTCTTGAAGTCTCAAATATTCCCTAGCTCAGTACCTCTACAATTTGTATACTAAGATTTTTTTGTTGCAACAACGCAGCTCAAAACATACACGAAAATGGGAAAACAACACGAAATCCTGCCTTCTTTTTAAACTACAGTTGGTCTAGCAGTAAATACATTCTTTTTTAAGCCTCATTAATTTCTTTGAAGATATAATTGTATTTTTATATATGTATTCACTAAAAAGGAAGCTTCCCTAACTGGGTGGTAGTTCTTTTATGAACACGGAGTCCATAACAAATCCATATATGTGATTCCCAGGATTCACTATGCTGCCCCTTTCACTGTACCTGCAGCTTGACTGAAGAAGCCAGCTGTGGAAAGGAACTGGAAAGAATCCTTTCTGTAGTTTCTTATCTTTCGTTATACAAAATATTATGTAGTGATTAAAATATTAAAACTAAAAACCTTTTGTAAGAGAGTACCTACCTTAAGTACTTTGATTCTAGTTCAACTAAGTACGAAGAGGCTCTTTGATAGAAGAGCCTTCCAGAAAAAGTCATTAGTATTTCTTCACAAGAAATTTTATTTTTTTTAGAAAATCATCTTATCTTGGACAAAGGGGAAAGAAACATTTATTTTGTAAAATCAAAGACCTCTAACTGTATCTTTAGCTCTTAATAATTTTAAATGCTTTAATTAATTCAACTTATTGAGTCTTTTGTTGAAAGAACAAAATAGAAGCATGTGCAATTTCTTTCTTAAGCTAATTACCAGCTCGATGTTTTCTGCATATAGGATAATGTAATGGAAAAGCTAAAGCATACTATGCCATGTTAGGAAGAAGATGGTGTTATGGCACCATGCCATCCCATGTCCACAGTTGTCAAAATTCTTGCTATTTATCACACTACGTCCCATGTATTTTGCATCTGTGTGCTCTTAGGTACCATTGGTATATAGTAATGGGGAGGAAAAGGCTGGGTTTGCTTTTTGTGTAGGGCTCTAGTAATCAACCATTTGCTGAATGCTCAGCATTGTGATTTTTATCCTGAGAATAGATTGTAGGCCTCAGATGCTGTGAATTGGGTCTTTTCTTTCAGGTACAGAGTGTCTGCAACAGTAGTGAACTTAAAACACTCAGCAGTTTAGTCAGAAATTAATTCAAGAAAAGACCACATCAAAAACATGGACCTTCAAGTGATCTTAGCTGAAATGAAAGCAGGTAATTTCTCCCATTTAATGTGTGTTGTTCTTTCAATTAAAGCAGATATATAAACAGTTTATGTGACCTTGGCTGATACAGTGACAAGAATAACCTCAAGAGAGGAAAGAATTAATAAAGTCAAGGACAATCTAAACTCTTTTTAAGCAGACAGTGCTGACAGCAACAAAAAAACCCCCAAACAATTCTTTTCCAAACAAAATCGATGATCTTGAAAATCATCAGAGAAGATCTAATCTTGAGTCCTCCTGGTATACCTACAATTGGGAGACTGCTGATGCACTGGAGTTTCTGAGCAGAAGTCTTTACTCTGCAACCTGATTATTCACTCTGTGCCTAAAAGTTCCATGGAAAAATCCAAGTTACATTAGGACTTACATTTCCCCACCTTGTTTTCTTAACTAAAAGGATGAAAAAATTACACAGTTGTACTTTTCCTTTCCCTGTAGTTAGACAAATTTTGTTCTGCCCTCTGCCCTTGTGAAAATTCAGCTGAGTTATTTTGAGGACAGATGGTAATATACTGGGATGGAAAAAATGAACTCCACTTATGGAGAAAGCAAGACAACACCTTTTGTTTGCATCACGGTTTTGATAGGCTGGATTTAAGGAACAAAGCAGTAATTTACATTTTGCATTGCTAAGGACTAAAATTTTTTTTTTTCCTTTTAGAAATAGGTGGTAACTATGAAACAATAGAATAAAATCTAAAAAGATAGACTTCTGAAATATTATCTAAATAATTTGTATAAAAATCCCTCAATTACAGTCAATTGTATTATTACTCTCATATTTTCCAATAACTTTAACTAGGAAGCTTTACTTTTTTAAAAAATGTTAATACTATGTAAAATGCTGATATTTATGTTTTAAAATACTGTGCATCTGTCTTCAAAAGGAAACCGCTTGTATTTAAGGAAATAACATTTTGAATTATACAATTTCAGCCTGGGATTCTTTTATAATGAAGCCAGGATTGCAACACCTGTATTCTGGGAGTTACAGTATCCAGTTTGGTGTTTCAACTTGGATATGAAGAGGACAAAATTATTGACAGAGAAATGTTTATTGCCGTATGAGTAGGTAAGGAATGGAAAACGGAAGATAAGAGAGCTCCTTCAGACATCTTCCCTTGTACATGGTCCTGATATCCTCTTAGCTACCTTTTTCCCCACTTTTGACCTTCAGGAATTAATGAGGAAATTGTAGAAAAATATATTCTTCAGACTAACAAGGGTATATTCTAGAACTGACAGAGAAAATTTAACCTCCTTTATGGCTTTTTATCGTGTTGTTTGTTTTTTTTTTTTCTCTAAGGAAGGGGGAGGGGGAAAGAGAGAGGTTATTTTTGTGGTGTTTAACAGAATAAAATAAAATAAAAAATATCTGCCTAATCTCTTTCTACTTCCCTTTATCTTTTCATGATAAGGATGTCCCTGTATTAACTCCTATCATCTGACTGTAAAAGAGCTAGATGTATCCTGCTTGACACCCACTGACAGGCACCTTTGTATCACAGAAAAAGAGGAATAATTGGCAGTCCTTTGATGATACTTGATTTTCCCTAATGGAATAGTTGTAGAATTCTTCAAGGCGTCATTAACAATTGTCCGTATGGGAAGTGTTGCTGCCTGAAAAGCTCGAGAGCATTCACAGATGTAAAGGCAACACGGACAGCCCTTTTAGCACGTTTTTCTTGTGCCAAGAACACTACTGAATTAGCTGGAAAGGCATATGGACCTTTTTCTTTTTAGCATAAACAATTGTTGTAATGAAACCCCAAACTGTAAAAAATTACCATTGAAGTTAATCAAAGGACCTTACAGCAGTAAGACCTGAAGGATTTGACGTAGGAGTAATTTACCATTTCAATCTGTCTAAACAAGATGACCTTGTAGTTTTGTAAAGGTTGTCTTTATAACCAGAATTGGCTGCTGCCATTTCAGAAATGCTGAAATTTTTCCAGCAGGTTGTGGAAGGATGTTCAGGATATCTTAGAAAGAAGTTTGTATGGCCAAACATTTTATTTGTCCAGTTATAAAATTAAAGATCAAGCAAAGCAGATGCTAAACATATATCCAAAATAAATTTATCTGTATGTAGTCACAGTAACCTAGGATAAAGAGCCATCTTCTTGGAACACCAAGCATAATTCTTAATCATGTGAGAAGCAATTTTAAGGTAAACTTTCTTTGGCTTTAATGAAAAGCAAAAGCAACCTACAGGAGATTTTTGAAATCCATGTTCGCATGGTAATGTGAGAATATAGCTGAACATAATTTTTACTTATGAAATGTGGGATAGTAAAATTTCTTTGGTACAGATGTTATTCTGTTTTGGAAAATCATTTCTGAGTGTTGGTAGTAACATTTATTGCTTTCAGACAATGTAAATGCTCCATACATGGAAGAGATACACCTATATCTTGAGATGACATACAGTGACAATTTGAGTTGTGAAAAGACTATTTTAGGCTAACTATTAGACTAATTAAAGAATGATCATTGTGATTGATTGAAATATAGCAACTGGTAGAATTAGGTGATAGTGCAATGTGGAAATATATTTCATGTGGAAATACTTCATATTTTCTTTTGCATGTTGATGTGTATCCGATAACAAAAGGGTGGAGTTTTATGGATGTAGCTGTAGTGAGCAAACAACATATGGCTCATGCCTTTTACAGACCATTGTCACAAAGTTTTTCAGGAGTACTTATTAGAAAGCTTTCCTAGTTAGTGCCATGAATTGTATGATGATATAGAATGGTGTGGAGGGGTGGAGTGAAAGGGAAAACTAGCAAGTAGTGTAGTCCTCCCTGACATACAGTACCTCTGTATGAAGGTATCACATGTGCTAATGCTAACAATTTACCTATCAAAGTTGTCTTTGCTATTGGCTACTGTTTCCTCCAAAGATAAAGGTTATGGCAGAGTCATATGCTATGACTTAACAACACTCTTGCTGTCTGAAGACCATTTTTAGGACAAAATGGTATGGTGAGGAGGGATAAAATATAGCTACCTGCTTAACTGAATTTCACTTGCTGAGTTCTTTTTAGTATCCCAAAGTACCTGAAATGAAAAGATGTGTTCTGCTTTTGTTAAAAGAGAATAGAAAGCCTGAATGATAGTGTCAAAAAAAAACTTTCCCATGTGACTTACTAGAAGTAAAATGAAACGAAACAAAACAAAATAAAAAAGAACCATAAGCATGAGTGCAGCTGAGAGGAATCTGGCACAAGTATATATA
>NW_008599355.1:0-17798 GCF_000691845.1 Merops nubicus
CACCCAGCGAATGAGCTGCCGGGGCCTGGGCCGGGGCCCCCTTCCCACACCCGCCTTCCCCCGCCACCCCTTCCTGAACTGCCTTGCCGTCTTTGCGCTGGTCCTGCTCCACAGTCCTAGCCACGGGGAGAAAACGCTGCCAAACAAACAAAAACCAAACCGAATCCACAGGAAAAGAACCAAAAATCCCCACAGGTGACACCGCTCCCACAGCTTGGGAGTAGAAGGCTCACATATGGCTAATTCAGTGCAGGAGGAAACCTCCCTCCAGTTGCCATTGGCACCTGAAGCCTCAGCTGGGTCCTCTGCACCAGGGAATGTTGCCACCGTGGGGAAGAAAACATAATAATAATAAAATATATTCTGCCCCCCAGCAACATCCCCAGTGCCACAGACACCACTCCCAGGAGATGCAGTCCTCAGTGGGATTCCACTCGGCTCCAGCTGCTCAGGACAGCCCCTTTCCAGGGCAGCACTGGATGAGAGATGATTCCATGGACCATGCAGGCCCAGTCACTGGCCTATGTCTGCGTGAGCACCTACCGCCGCACTTCCCAAGGACAGAGATAAAACCACCTCTCGCTTGCCCCAAGACTGAGGTGTGCCAACATGTTTAGGAAAAATGAGCAACTCACCCTATGTCAAAGTGTTCGCAACCACCAAGAAAATAAAGAGACTAAAAAATTTCTCACAGCTGAAGCTGCGCCTGGTCCAGTGATTTGGGGTGTAATTACAACTGTAGAAACACCAAGAACAGAGAAAGTACAGTATTTTGATGGGGTTTTCTACATAATGTGCTGTGTTATACCATTTTGGTTGTCTGGTTGAGTTTTTTTCAAGCCAAAACTCCCTTGAAATAAATAGCCCCCTATAGGATAGCACAGGCTACTTTACAGGAAGCTCATGCTCACAGATGGCAGAAAAGCATCCATTTTAGGGGAAACAACTCCTGCTATACAAAGGCTTTGACTTTTGCCCACTGCTCCTGCCACACCAAAAACACCTCCTCTAGAAGAGGCCAGAGTTTGGGCAGTCAGCACCAGGATGAGGTAATGCCAATCTCTTTTCAGAGTCCTCCTTTATGCATGGTAATCAGCCCACATGCATCTCTCTGCAGCAAAGGATGGCTTCAACTCTCCTCATGCGGCCACTGGGGAAAATACAGAAATGTGGGGGAAGAAAATACAAAGACCTCTCAAATGCATAAAGCTTTGCCTGCCGAGTGCTAATTGAGAGAACATTCCTGACAATCAGGGAAGTGCTGTAGGAGTGGGAGAAGCTTCTCTTACATACAACCAGCGGGGAAGTAAACCAATGAGCAGTAAGGTGCACGAAGAAACAAGTATCTATGGAGATGGTATCCAACACTTGCAACCAGGTCAGTTTAAACTAATCCAGACTGACCATTTATGGTCAGAGGAGGACAAGTTAAGGTGCTGCAGCAACACATTATTAAAGTATTTTAGAGAGGGCATGTGAATAAAAGAAGTCAGATTTTGCCAAATGTAGTGAGGAAAAAAAAAATAAGTATGTTTTTATGTTCTGAATTCAGCTTCAAGCTGAAGACAAAGATCAGGAGTAGGATAAACAGAGCAAACTATTCTTAGCAAAAAAAAAATCAATGATTTAGGGGTAGGAGTCTCAGACAAAAAGGCCTAGGTTTGTTAAAACAATTAAGGATTTGGGGTACTCTACTAAAACATACTTCATATGCTTTCATTCTTAGGGTATGGCTTTCAGAAGAGAAGTACATTTCCTTGTGCTCTGCAAAACATGGAAACACTGTCACTAGGCACCCAAGTGGACTGGGTACTCTGACTGGCATCTCTTTTCCATGTCAGCCTACTGAGGAATGAGAGCAAACCACTGACTCTTCCCTGATGCTGCACTTTTCCGTCTGATTATTCGAGAAGGGAGAGCAACAGCAGCAAAGCCAGAACATGCCATTTAAAGAGGCTTTATGAAAGTTTAATGAAAAGCGGCACTTTGAAAGTAAATTCTAAAAAAAAAATGCCTGGTTTAAAGATTTAGGTTTAATTCACATAATAATTCTTCCATTATTTCAGAATTAAAGTTCCCTGCAAAATATCTGAGCATAAATGAGCACAGAGCTTCCCAGGGACTTTCCAATGCTCTTAATTTTGTGTATTTGTTGATGAAATACTGGCTTTCCCACGCTCATTGTTGACAATTCCCCCTGCCCCCCTCCTTTTAAACTGTAAAGCCTTTACAGTTTTTTTTTATCTAGAGTTAAGAAATTTTACTCTGTAAGGTACCTCTTTCCATCTCATTTGGGGTTTGCAAGGAGGCTTCCCATGAGAAGGGAATCCTTAGCACAGTTCCTAGATGGCAGTGGTCTGTGTAAGGTCAGAGGGGCGAAAGCCACTCTCCACAGCAGCAAGCACCTTCCACCAACTACAAAGCTGAATCAACCCATCAGTCTCCACTGAGTTCCCACCAAAAGGACTTTACCATAACAGGCTTTCTCCTTGCCCTCCCCATTTGAATTTCCCCGTCAATCTTTCTGTATTATCCAGCCTATGGAAAATCTCACTACAACTACTTTTACCTTAGTCAAAACCATAAAGATGCCTCCTGGTGCCCTTTCCC
Source organism: Merops nubicus (assembly GCF_000691845.1). NCBI lineage: Eukaryota > Metazoa > Chordata > Aves > Coraciiformes > Meropidae > Merops > Merops nubicus. Next base: position 2,611 of record NW_008599355.1, read on the forward strand.
CAACATCCTTCCAGTATCTCAACAACATATCCTTCTTGCTATTCACCAGCACTCTTTCTTTGTCCTTCTGTCTTACCCCATTCTCCACTTCACAAGAGAAAAATTTATCTCATAGGGCGGATGGTTTTTTAGTTAAAGGCATCCACAGACGTTCCAAATTACAGTTTTTGGTTTTAGTACATGCTTCAGTCCCGTAAACAACCATAAGAAAGCTGTTCAATCCCCCTGAAACTAAAATTATCTATCCTCTGGAAGCGCAGCACTGTTACTCAGAAGTAAGAGTGTCTCTTAGCTCCAAGTGAGATTCCTCTGCTACCCCACTCAATTCACCACATAAATGTCTCTGCCTTAAGTTCAGTTGTGGTTCCTTGACCATGTGCCCTGCCCAGGATGAGGAACTTAGTAAGCTGGTGCACTGCCCGGTTTGCAGATATAACTCCCCAAGAACAGCCATACTGACTGTATCTCCTCATCATACCCAGCCTTTGTTAACTTACCACAGCTGAGCATTTAGATCAGGGTTAGACTGGTTATTCCTTCTTTCCATTCAAGTTAACTAGTTGCAGTTCTAAGTAATTACGTAAGGCAAAAAAAATCCCAGTCATTATGAAAAAAAAGAATTTCAAAGTAAACAAACAGCACTTCACATTCTCTTTGCCCCAAACATCTCTGAATGCCACTCTAGTTTTTCTCAACTTACTTTATACTTTTAGTGCATTATATTTGTGCTTATGAAAAGTCAAAAAACTTCCTTTAGGCAGTAACTCTTGCCCAAGAAATTCATACTCCCTCAGTCTCAACATAAAAATTCAGACTTCAATTAAACTACCAGTTTAATTGGTTTATAAATTAAATTCATACTGCAGAATATTACTGGGACTTGCATTGTACTAGATGTCTTCTTGCTGCTTAGTGTTGGGACTTCAGGTGAAGTAGAATTTTACCCTGGAAATCTCTACAGGAAAAAAAACAAAACAAAACAAAAACATTTAAGACTATGAAGTACTTCTAATATTGTGGTAAAATACAGTCCTTGTTTTCAAACAAAGCAGAAGTGCAAGCACAATAGCAGCTTTTTAAAAAAATAAAAAAAAATCTTCATTCTGTTTACCTAAAAAATGTATTGTTGCAGCAGTGTTGTACTCCTGTACTTCCAATGAGAAGTGCCTTTAAAATGGTGCTGAACCTTTAAGTATACCCTATTTTGGTTCAAAATTGATCCACTACTACTGGTAGCAAATTTAAGATGTAATGTTAAGAACATAAACCTAATTTTTTTAACTAGAAATTGTTTCTACGTAATCTAATAATGCAGGTTACTCAGTTACTCCCCGAGTCATGTTGTTACTAGGCCGGGGAGGGGGGGAAAAAAACACAAAAAAACCACCCACCCAAACAAACCAAAGCAATACTTTGTCTAACAACATTACTGAATCACAAGAAATGAATTATTTTCTGTGGAAAGCAGTGATTTAAACACAATATCACACTGTTACAAACAGCACTTTCAAAATATGCATATTTGGATCTTAAGATTTATTTTAAGTAGCTTTCATGAAATTTTTCTAGCCTCCATTTTAAAATTAAGTATGAAAAATTTAATATATCAGCATAAGCTCAGTTGAAGTTGCTTCCAAATTCTATGCTGACAGGTAGTATAATCCACGTTGAAAGGCGACAGGAAGGGTTTTTCTATCCCTCTGCCAGTCTTCTCAAACCCAAATCCTTGCCAATCAAGTCTTCCTCATCCTTCAGATGCTCTCTGCAAGAGATGGCCGCATCCTCAAAATGGAGATCCACCACGGAACAAGTCTCACCTCTCTCTGACACACCTTTTCAGAAGGTTTTCCATTCCTCCAAAGTGAGAAAGGCACCGTAGACAGCCCCTTTTACTGTGATTCTCTTGTTGAGGGTGGGTGCCAACCTGCCTCTTCTACCGAGCTACTTCCTGCACCTAAGAGGATCTAAGAAATCCCTTACTTGGTGTGGCCTGTCCCCTAAGACATGAAGACTTGGGGTGATAACAGGTCAATACAGTCTAAAGATAGATCAGTCTGCCCTGACAGCTTAATAGCTTGTTACAAGGAGCTGTGGTGCTTAATAAGGCAAAGAACAACAACTCGGCTCCTGCGAGGTTCTGCTCCCAACAGCTGAGAGTGGCACTTCCTAGCTTGGCCAAAAAAAAAAAAAAAAAAAAAAAAAGAGAGAGAGAGAGAGAGAGAGAGAGAGAGAGATTGTGTCCATCCTCATCATTTTATTACTCACTGCTGAGTCCGAGCTGATGACAATATCTGCATACCCCAGATGCAAATCCCGTGTCTAGCAGGTGATGCTGGCCAGAGATGGGAAGGAGAAATCACCTCTGCCTACTCCCCCAATGAACTGGTACCAGGACAGAGGCTCCCACGAACTGCTAGAAACAGATGCCATCTCCACCACATCTCCTGATCATCAGTCTAGAGGGGAAACAGGAAAGCTGTTGGAGTGGCAGCTCTTCCCCCTTGCCTTGATGAACTCCAGCACTGGATCACCAGCTTGGCAGACGGTTACAGGTCTTCACCCAGCCTTAACCTACATGTCTATCAAGCACTGCCAAGGAAGAGCCCTGACACCACGCTGCAGCCTGGGGATACACGGTTTGCAAGAACACAGAAGCTCGACCTTCTTAATTAGTTAATTCCCCAGAAGGGGTTCATTCCATGAACATCTGCTCTGCCAGGGAACATCAAGTTTTGTTGGAAGAAGCAAAACCAGTAATAAATCCACAGCAACCACAGGACTGACACTGTTAAATAAAACTTGCATGACAATTACAATACGGGTCTTTTTCTTTAAGCAAACTTGTCACAGCCCTTCAGTTTAAGACCCCAGAGGAGGCCCACCTCTCCTATCCAAGGCTGCTAATTTTTTGAAGGATGCTATTTTAAGATTTAAAAAATCTGTGAGTTTGTATTTTGCAGGGAAAAGTAATAAAGGTCAGGTTATTGCAGGTATATCAAAAAGGGGGGGTGGGAGAAATCAAAATGCTAGCACTGTGAGATCACTGCGGAGGTTGGCTTCCAGCTTCTTTCCGTATTAAAAAATACGATATTTTAGACCTGGTAAGACATAACCAAAAGTGCTACAGTGCTTCCCCTGTCAGCAGAACGAGGCAGGAGTAGAACTGTATGAGCCACTGCCCCAAGTGCTCCAGCGGCTCGCCAAGGCACATCGGACAGTGCCGGGCAGCGAAGCCTCCCTGCAGCGCCGCACCTCTGCTTAGAGCCTGCCCCTCAGAAATCTCCCCCTGACCCCATTATCAGCGCAGCACAGAGAAAACAGAGCTGGTCTTGGTGTACGAGGCAACAACTATTCAGGGAGCTTTAATCAGAAGGAATTTAACTGAACAAACAGCCGTGGCTCCCAGAGAAGGGCCGAGTACTTTTAAAAATTGAAAGTAGCTGACCGTGTGCTTTCGAACAGTAAGATAAAATTATTACACTAGAACCCTTTAATTAATGCATGCGACAGAAGCTGTGATTTTTAAACCCTAATCTCCCTGTCATTTCAGTTTTTAAGAAATAGTAAGAGGCACCCATCTGCTCAAGCTGCCACAGGAGGCCCAAAGTTCTGTTCTCACACCAGTTTTGCACCGGATGTCTCAATAAATTTACTGCTTATTTACATTAGCCAAAATGGAGAAGAAAGCTGCCCATCTCCTACGTCTGCCCTCCTGCAAGAACGGCGAAAACTCATTTTGCCGTTACACACAGCATTTTTCTCTCCTAAAAGCAGGGGCTTCTTCCCCCCTCCTCCCCAAAAAGAAAACCCACAGGGCGTTTTGAAAACCCTGGCAGATGTTTAATTACAGAGGCACTAGCAGGCATTATTTTGAGAAGGTCAAACACAGAACAACTGTAGCTGACGACCAAATGGCTGAAGTGTCTGCTGTACCATTAGTGAAGCAAAAACTTCGCTAATCCACACTTCGCTAATTCAAACACCTAATAATTCACATACAAGCAAAAAGCTGCTGGTAGCTCAACACGTCTGAATAACCATTTAATAGCAGGAATCTGTGGTGCGATCTCATGTTACTAGGGGTGCATTACGAAATACAGCAAACAGCAGTCAGTGCTGTGTTATGAAATATCAAACCAAACTCTTACTCTCAACATCTAAGAACAAAGTACCTTTTGTAATGCAGGTTTCTTCCCCCCAAGCAAAAAGCTGCTGGTAGCTCAACACGTCTGAATAACCATTTAATAGCAGGAATCTGTGGTGCGATCTCATGTTACTAGGGGTGCATTACGAAATACAGCAAACAGCAGTCAGTGCTGTGTTATGAAATATCAAACCAAACTCTTACTCTCAACATCTAAGAACAAAGTACCTTTTGTAATGCAGGTTTCTTCCCCCCCTCACTTTAGTCAGCGATGTAAATGAACAGGCTCTACAGTACGCCTGTGGGCTGTGTGGCAGGAAGAGAATAGAGATGGCTCTGCCTTCGCTGCTGTTATTTCCAGCTGTTTCTTACAAATTTCTTGCTGATTCTTTGGAAGTTCTCATGCTAGGTTCCAATTAAAACTTTCTTTTATTCAGAAAGTTAAAAAATCCTCTTTGACTTATTAAAAAAAAATAAATTAACAAACAAAACCTAAAAATACAGACACCTGGACCCGTGACTAAAACTTCTCGCGTGTGCCACTGAATGGGAGTAGGACGTGCCCCTTCTTTGCTGAGTCAAATTCAGCAGCCACTAGTCTTCCTGCCTTACCCACCCTCGCAGCCGAGAGCAAGGCGGCCCTGGTTCGCTGGGCTCTTGAGTTGTGTACCGAGCCTGCACCAACAGGAAATATTGTCCTAACAGATTTAAGCATGCCTCAAAGCACATTGTTCTGACAGCGCCTGGGTCTCCGTCATCACTCTCCTAACTATCAATGATTCTGGGTAATTTTACAATCACAAGAGGTACAAGCCTCCATCTGGTTAGTCTACATATTGTTGCGGCGTTGGAATCGCACCGATCAACAAAATATGTTGGCCACTAATGCTCTGTTAAGGTGGACTGGAGAACAGCTCTACTTTCAGCTACACTGAAGACCCACCACCAACACGAGGGAGCAGAGCACAAGGGCTGGTCTTCCCCGGGAAGGGCTCCTGGCACAGTGGGAACAGGATTCAGGTGTGCCAGCAGGATTGCTTAGTAACCTAACGCATCGGGTTCGGTCTCCTGAACGAGCCTGCCATAGCTCCTTCCCTGGAATGACACTGAAGGGAAGAGATTTCCTGGTTTAACGCCTGCGACTGAAGCGACCTTGTGAGCAAAGGTGGCAGGGTTTCCAAACTCCTTTTGTTCCTGGCTTCCACAAACGCCAAGTACAACAGCACCCTCGCCCACAATGGAGTCGTGGTGTAGCTGTAACTACAATGCAAGCCACCACCCCCCCGTCATCCCTCACCACAAAGCCCTGCACCTCACACGTCTGATGGGGAGAGCAGCCGTGGTGTCACGGCCGGGATCCGCACACAACCACAGGACTGTCGGCACAGATGCAGATACCCCAGCAAGGCTCCTGCTTGTGTTGTTACAACCAAAAACCCCTTCCTCTACACAAAGCCCAGTTAAAAGACTGTTGCAGCTGCACTAGGGGGTCTGTCCCAACAGACCTATACTCGTCAGGACATCACCACAAAGCCTTACAGACACATCTGCTAGCAGAGCCTGTGACAAAATGCATCTGTTGCTCATCTCCCAGTTGTAGGTTACTTTTGGCTATTGTCACGGACTAGGACTCCCCCCATCCCCTTCTCTCTTCCAATACAGAGGCCAGTGTTGATTTCTCCCAAGTCTGGCTAAATTTTCTTCTTATCTTCTAAATATGGCCCTCCTGTGAACTCCTGGTAAGCAGCATGTTCAAATGCAGAATTAAGTCTCTGTAGACACGTACCTACAGCACATTCTCAAACAAATCAGCAAAAACCCAAATTTCTGTGCTTATAAGCAATGTACTCCATAAGCAAAACAAATGCAAAATTAAAGCACCCTTTCTCATTTTGGACTTCAGAAAACACATCTCCACTAGGACACTGAGTAAACTGATTTAAATGCTCTTAAAACTTCAGCTTATTCTGTAATGGTACATTTGAATGTGAGGCTCTTCACAGCACAGTCTACATAATGTATGATAATACAATGGAACTCCCTTATGCAGACAGTTAAGAAGCGAAACACCTCAAACCTTTGTATTGTTTCAATCTGTTGGTTTTTTGTTGCTTTTCTTTTTAATCAATCTATGAGGCAAACAGAAACAGGCCACAGGCAAATGGCAAGCATCTTCCCTCTGCCTTTGTTGAGAACTCCCTACAGGTCTACTCACGTCTACTCAACATCAGCAACAGTACAGAATCCCCCAAAAACATTTTACTTCATTCACCTATTATTATTCTAAATATGTACAAGAAGCCTGTTATGACTCCACTGAAGTCACTGACGATACAAGTATTAACCTCAAAGGAAGAACTTGTCCAAAGAACATAAATAGGTAAAAAGCAGAAACTCAGAGCCTCTCCCAAGCCTGGACAGCCAGAGTTTTTAAAAACCCCAGTGGCTCCATGGCATAAACAATGAAAACCAGGTTACAGAACTCAGCAGCTGGAATTAATAAAAATAACCAAAGGTCATCTGCAGTCTATCAATCATTATATCGTTTACAGTTCATATTACAGTAGAAAGGTATGAATGTTGTCAGTGTTGTACACTGGCTACTCTGAGATCTATCATGAATAATTGATAGAGGTTATCCATTTGAGTCCCAGCCTATTATTCAAAACTCTCAACCTCTTTGCTGTTCACTAGCAGCAAAGAGCACTGCAGATGAAGGATAGAGGGCCACTACAAGGAGCTATTTTCCATTATGCCAGTAGCGATGAGGGAATGCAGATTATCTGAAAACAAAAGCAGAATTTTTCTGAGACCCAAGGCACCACCCTTTTTGAAGCACCAAAATAGCATTTCACATCTACCTATTTTGCCCAATTTACTGTCAAGAATAAAATACGGCAGCTAAATACCAACTTGAGGTTTCAGTCTTAAATCTCTTAAAAGCGTGGTCGAGCTGCAGGCTGAAAAGTGCATTTGCCTCACATTCCCTTACACACTTTGCACTGAGCATCTAGTATGCATCTTCCTGATAAAGTGACTTTGACTACAATCAAAGAATAAGAAACCTCACCATTATGGACAACGTTTCTGATGTTACTTTTAAAATAAGTACATAATAAGCAAGGAATAGCTACATTTACAAACTACACTGGATGCCTGAGGAACTAAGACTTGCAGCAAGACCTGCAGTGTCACTAACCTAACTGTAACTGACCTAACACAGCCTTTACCCAAGTAACTCTCCACTGATGGCATTAATTCCAAGGGAAGCAAATGGAAGCACACCTTTGAAACAAGATAAGCATCTGTTAACTATGAACAGTCCTACCAACTACTGCCTTCTAAGATATTGCCATTTATTTGCAGTTCACAGTGACTGGACTGAAGAATCACCATCTTGAACTAAGTCCATGTTGCAGGGTGCAAAACAGATTGTAATTTCATTTTAAGATTTAAGAAGGTCAAGCTCACTGAGCTGCCTTTGTACAGTTTGTAATGTCAGAATAATCCTTTACTACGGTGACAGGCTGAGACATTGAACGGGATTGTCTAAGAACAGCAGCCCTACTGTTTACTCCTTAGAGCAGCAGCATTTGAACGACACACGATATAGTACATCCTTTGACAAGCAACACCTGAAACACCTTCCTTATCTCCACACTTACTAGGACAAAAGAGAGATGTAACATTTTTTCCATTGCCTATGAGAGACAGGTAGTCAAAGGAAAGATAACTCTGCAAATTTAGGGACATCAGAGCCTGCTTTTAAGTCCCTTTGCTGAAGCACAAGGCCCTGTCTAGACACCAACCTTAAGGCGCTGTCTTTGCATATAAGGCAGGCCAGGGTATACTGCAAGTGTTAGGATTGTCAAAAAACCTGTTTGGGCTTTGGCAAATTAGTATCATACATTCTGTAGACAGCACGGTTCTTAGGCTTATGTGTCAGACATAAGCAAAAAAATGCTACAGTCTTTTTGACAAACTTTCCTTGCCAAAAGCTGTCCTCTCTCCAACTCAGTCTGTTAGGAAACCAGCCTGAAGAAGGCTTTGTTCAAATCTTCACTTTCTCCTATCAGGCGAGCAAATTCTGTCTATTCTGACTGACTTTTGAAGCCTGCATACTTTGGTCTGGCAGACTCTAAGGTCAGTATACTGGTTTTCCATTAGAATCATAGAACTCCAGCCTGGGAGAGACCTCACGGGTCACCCGCTCCAACCTTTCCTGGGAAAAGCACTTGACTTCTCACAACCTCCCACTCATCACTTCAGCCAACTCCATGGTACCACATTTTGACCAAAAACTAATTAACATCCTGTCTGAACAAAAAGGCAGCACCCCTTCTCTCATGCTTTATGTAAATAGTAAAAGCCAATCCCACTCCCGTCTTCACTTTAAAGTATTTTTCTCACACTAAGCTCTTTTTCAGTGGCTTGTGTGTAGAGGTCAGGCTGCAGACGCCTTCCACACATACAGCCAAGGGTTGCTTTTGCTGGGTCAGACTCCCAGCTACTCCACTCCTGAGGATTACAGATACAGACTTCCAGGCAACTGGGTGAACTGGGTTTGAAACACCATTTTGGCAACAGGACAGTTGAAGAGACTGAGCAGTTTTCTGTAACAAATTTACAGCTGGGTTGGCTGAAACCTCAGTATGGTGGCAGGGTGAGGAGAGGGGAAGACAGAGAGGGAGACAGATTTGATCCCAGGCAAGGAATTTATCACTAACCTAACTCTGTCATTCCCACATAATTCATCAACTACTTACGAAGTCAAAAGGTCCATACAATATTGTATGTGGATAGGCAAATATAAACAGCAACATTTAGTAAATCAATCACAAAGATTAACGTTGCCTTACAAAACACCTGAGCAAAATGCAAGACCTAAAGCTCAGATGAACTTCATAACTTAGGAAAAAAATTAACTGCACTTTAAAGAGCCTAGTAAAATTACTGCACAATCAGGAGGCAGCCATTTAATAAGACATGATGATGGTGTATTTCTGTTCTTTTTAGTTAGGCTTAGATGTGAAATGTGAGCCTTACATGGAAAGCAGCTTTGATGACAGTCATTTATTTGGGAAAGCTTTTCCAGCCTTTCAGTTTCACACAAATGATTTAAATGCTTAAAGCATTTAAAGAATTTCATATCTAGGTATTAATAACGAGATGTTGTCTTTCCCATCTTTTATATTTTTATTAAGCTTTTAGTGAAAATGCAACTGCTGACTTACAAGCAATTCAAAAATAATATATACACAAGCAGGCAGCCATTTTCAGAGTCTGGCAAGTACCACATTTCCATAAATAACAAAGAATACAGGGTCGTGATATCAGCTGTTCAGAAATTTTTAAAAGTCACAGTGCCTCTAATTTTGCAGTAAGCATTTGCTGAACTGATTGTATTTATGGCTTGAAACTGAATTTAGAAATGCTTTCCCAGAACTTTAAACACTACACTCCCAAGTGACTGGCTGTCTCTGCTGCGTTCTCACTCGACTTCCACGTACCTGTGGCCACACCGAGTGCAGTGGACGATGCTACTGGCCCACAGGGTGGGCTTGCAAAGGTGTATGAACACCTGAATCTGCTCCTCCTGGACCTGTACGCACACCCACTGGGTTATTTGTTCACACACAGGGTCAGCTGCCCTGCTGCCTGGTGCTTCAGATGCGTTATGTTAATTGCACCGTACAGCAGCTTTAGGTAATTAGACTGAGCTGTATGTTTGAAAAAAGTAACACGCAGTGGGAAATCCTGCTGGAAGATTTTGGGCGCAAGAACTTTCCTAGTTCTCAGATATACCATTATCTGCTCCTTAACTCTCTGATTTGATCCCTGTTTAAGGTTTTCTTTTGCTTTTCCCTTTGGGGACTTTGCCAAACATTCTTCTTAAAAATGACTGTGACACTGTCACTCATCTTCTTTCTAATAGAAAAAAAATTATATGTACAATTTTGTGAAAATGAAAGCTGTTTCTTTAAAAGAACCAAGGAAAAAGAAGGAAAAAAAGAAAGTATTTTTAACCAACAGAGCTGATGGACAAAAAGGGGTTGATGTTTTCTCTTTTAAATGCCATCTGAAAAAATGCACTTCACATATTTCTTCCCCCCAAAAATAAAGCTGACAGTTTTTCCAGAAAGAGACAGGAATCTCCACTTCTAGGAAAACAAAACAAAACCAACACAAAATTGTCTCAGATCTGCTTAATTAATCATCTTCCACAAACATAAGTTACCAGCCACATTAGCTTAGAAGCTGGTTTTGACAATCTCATTACCTCGTGATTCAGGTGACTAAAAAAAACCCACAACTCCATCTCACATTTGTTCATAAAAATTATGAGATTATTCTTGTTATTTCTCATCTGAAAATATAACAAGCCAGGTCTCAGCCATCTTGAAAGAAAGGTTTGTTTCATTTTGTTGTATTGGAGGGGATGTTTAAAAACAAAGAGGTAAAAAACCTGGCCATTGTGAAAACATGGCAAGTCAATAGGCACAAAGGTATACACAGAAATAAATAAAACAAAATAAAAATAAATGTGTTTGTCCAATCTGACTGCATATTTGGCATCCCAGAACCAGAGTACAGTATTAGTTTTAAAAGCATAATCAAACAATTTCTTTATGGGTTTCAGGAGTTCAAATACAGAAGACTCCATGAGAAGAGCAGCGGCAACACGTTAACCCCAGAAGCAAGAGCAGAGAATATCCCTTTAATTTTGATTCATGAGTTACGATTTCTTTTTTCCTTCCTTTTTTTTCTAACTGCCACTAACTGTATTTCTGGTCTTCTGCCTCAAGTGAGCACTAAGCTACTAGGGGATTTCCTATGCAGGATTACCAGTGTTTCTTCAGTTCCTGCTGGCTGCTCACAGTTGCACCTGTGACAATTTAACCAAGCTCCCTGTCAACGACCAGCAGCCGAACGTGACAGAACAGCAGAGAGATAAGCTCTCTCAGAAGCAAAGCACATGGATGAAAAGTAACCTCAGGGTGGTATTTCTTCTTTTGGCTGAAATTGGTATGGACCTCTAATTCCTAAAAAAAGAGCAGAAAAGCTAAGCTAGCCTAAAAACTTCCGTCTTTTAGTCAAAAGAGTCTTCTTTTCCCATTCAGCTTTTGCTGAGGTACAGTGACAGTGCAGAATATAATTAACCCATGAGTAAGGGAAGAATGGGAAAACGGTTTCCCTTCTCTTCTCAGGAAAAGGCTGTCGGGGTGGGAGCGTGGGGGTCAAAACAGAACAGCACCACAGCTTAAAGTAAAGAGAGGCGTAATTAAGCTTTCATACAACATCTGTATCACATTTGCACATGCTCTCACTTCCAGGGAAGAGACAGACATCAAAACTAATGGAGAACATCCCGACTCACCAAACGCAGGGAGAATGCTGTGCCCTTCCCAGCTGCACTCTCAGGACTGTAAAACAAGAGTCAGTTTTCTCCTGTATTGTTTTTACTGTTGGTTTTGGCCAGGTAGTGTTACAAAGTTCTCAAACAGATTTATCCTACTGCTCTATGTACTAAGATTACTGGAAAACAACAGCTACAAAATAAGCCTCATCATCTTCTGGTTGTTATGCACAGTAATTGGTTCCAGGGTCAACACTGTGATGCTGCAACAAAGGGCTATAGCTTAAGGGTAAAGAATAAACAGCGGGAGTTAATGGAAGTTCTTTTACCATATAAATGCCCCCGAAATGAAAGAAAGACAGAAAATACAATATTTCATATAAGCAAAACTGATTATGAATCCAACATGCAACCTTAGCTCTCAACAAGCTGTTAATTTCATTAAAGGAAGGAAATACAGCAAGTACTTTCAAGTATCTGTAACAAAAAAAACAACACATTAAGATTTTGAAGTTGGTTTGACACAGTGCTTGCCATAGGTGCCAACTTATTTGTGTGAAAATACAGGCAAAGAATGGTGTCTGGAATTACAGTGCTATTCATAAAACGCCCATTACTAGGACACACCATGTGTGATTGCTCCACTGACTCTAAACATCTGGGGCAAGTTATGTATCTGGCTTTAGTGCCTTTGAAATGCCATGCTATGTTTAAGCCAAGAGGTTCAGCCACACCAGTTTTAACAATCATGTTTTCAAAGTCCAGCACTTTATCATTTTGAATCTTCCTATTCAACGACATTTGTAATAAAAAATATTTATTCCTTTGCCCTGCACACCAGGAAAGTGAGACAAAGGTAGGAGAACTGCAAATGTCTCTCAGAGTATGTCTGCAAATGTAATGACCATCTCCCAGCACTCAAGCACTCAGATGAAAAGTTACAAAGAAATACAGACATCACTGTGATTTACCAGGTGAAACATTAAGACACGTAAGGTAGCAAAACCAACTCCCTCATTTGCACGCTTCGCTGTTATCAGTTCTCCTTCCCCTTTCAGTCTCTGCTCTTCTCAGGACCTGAAAGAAACTTCTGCCTGTTTTTTTTCACCTGCCCTGCTGCTGCACACAGCCTTGTTAGCTGGTTATCTTACAGGTTATATGCTGTGTGCTGCCTTCCACAGTGTGCATCAGACCAGGCACAGGCCAGGAAGCAAACGCACAGACAGAGCAGTGACAGCAGGAGGCAGCTTGTCTGGCTTGTGCTTCTGCGTGGCCTCTGCTCCCTGCTCCGACAGGGACCCCTGGAGGGCTGCAGCATCAGCGCTCTTCTTGGGAGTACCAATGAGCTCCCAGAATAAGCTGTTTACATCGTTTGGATCCATCTCTAGTAGTAACACACCACCCCTTCCCCATTTACATACATTCATCTATACTTGTTAAATACACTCACACACTTCCTGAATTTTTGCTCAGCCTTTCTCAAACTTTTTTTCAGCTTGACAGATTTTTAATTACATTAAGTTTTTGGCCCATTCCAACCTTCACCTCCCTAGGTATCATGTTTCTTTCCTTTTGGCACCTGAAGGCCTCAAAGAAAGTTGCAAAACTGGAATTTGAGTAAATACTGTATGAAGAGTGCTTTCCATGATGCCTTGGTTGAGTGAACTCAGTATTTTAACTTACTGAATATATCCTAAGATTTTTTTTTTTAAATTCTTACTCTAATAACTGGCCAAGGAAGGTCAGACTAGCAGAAAATTTTACTGGCACATAAAAATTTCATTATGCATTAATAACACTTCATTTCCATTACAAGGCTTAATATTCGGCACTTGCATGCTGATAACACCAGAGATAAAAAACCCTAACAACTTCACTTGCAAAATAAAGTGATTATGTTTGAATTATATCTAATACATCATGTCTGTGTGTATTAGCTATTGGAAAAATAAACAACTCTCCATATTTCCATACAAATAGCAGCACTGATGCTTCCTTCTCAAACATATTTAGCACTACAATAGCAAGTGATCCTCACTTACATGCACCCATTTTGTTGTCCCAGAACAATCCAAGTAAAGATTGATTTTTTCCTGTTACAAACTTTACTTGCCATTTTGTGTTTAACTGTTTTTTTTAACGCTTCAACAGTACTTAAGGCTAAGACATTTCTGGGAAATTGCTGTGCATGTGGATACAGGCATGTGCAAGGACAAGAAACTTCTGCAAAGTATTATAAGGGGTACAAGATTAATGTGTTCCATGTGCAGTGTAAGCTGTACTTCCTGAATTCTCTTTTAAGGGAAGAGAAAGATCTATTTGCTTCATTATCTAGTAAAAAAAGGCTTTACTACCTACTGAATAAAGGCTAAACCACAGAAAACTGAACACACCTTTGGTTCAGTGGTGCTCCACACCTAGCAAAACATGCAAATGGAGAACACCAAATGCAGCATCTGCTCCACTATCTTGAGGGGCAGCAGGGATGGGAAGAGGTGAAGTCTTCTACTTACATTGATCCACTGCACTTGGTCTTTCACCACCATGACACTGGTGTGCAACCTCTGTTGTTAAAACATGCAGAAAATGCTTCAGAGAGGGGAAAAAACCCTCACCGTTTAGACATGAGGTTCACATTTCCAAAAGAACCCTTATATTTCCCTTGTGGTTATGCTTTTTTTCCCCCCTAAAAAATATTTAGTTTTTGCTGACAACAACTTGCCTCAAATGCTATTTAAGCAGTAAGACATCACACGACATATGCTATCCTGAGATAACACACACCTCTGAAGTGCTGTTAGGTGTAGCTGATGCCTTCAATTGCCTGATGAATTTGTTATCTCAAAGAAACACAAGGTTTGGGAGTGTCTTATATTACAAACTAAATCCAAATTCAGTCTTAAAAAAAGAAAAAAAATAAATAAAAGCAAGCAGTATTTTTCTATCCTTTCAAGGGGGGGGAAGAGAGATCTGGCTTGGAGTAACTACTTCTAACTTACAGCTCCTAAACAAGACTAAAACTACAGCTGTGATATGGCAAAAAAAAAAATCATTATAATGTTTATATATGGCTATTTATTTGAAGTAACAGAGATAATGAAGTACTGCCTGACCTCTGAGATTACTCAACTGGAAAACAAAGTTCTAAAAAGTAGGATGGCAAATTTTCCTCCTGTATCTTATGCTCTAAATCCATGTTAAGTAACATAACCAAGTTACAATGAGCATCAATTGAGAGAGTACTTTTGTCTTTCTCAGGGACATTTTCTCAATAGAGATTCTTTAAAAGGACAAAGTGTTGGATTTTTGCCCTTAGCATCACTAAACCGTAACCAAATCCATTAACAGAGTATCCACAAAAGACAATTCTGAGACTTCCTCCTCCCCAAGTCTTACCCCACGTAAAGTCTGCACACTACAGTACGTTTCAGGATATGCAATTTACACTGGCATTCATTACAGAGAATAAAGATTTCTCTATTCTTCTCTAACCTCAAGCCATTAGATGCCAAGTTGTTCAACAAAGCAGTTAACAATGATTCCAACCTGTCTGCTCATATGTTAAAAATCAAACCAGCAGTTTGGAGTTTTTCTGGCTCAGGGCCAAAGCACTCAGCAGTCCGCCAGCTCAAACCCATGCTATCTATAAACAAGGAAAACAAATTCACCATGAAAATAAGTTCCCTA
>NW_008599355.1:17829-28380 GCF_000691845.1 Merops nubicus
AAATCTATTCCAGGTGTTGAAAATAATGTCTAGATATTGGTCACAAAATACAGCACAGTAGTAGTCACATACCAAATGCAACAAGGATCCAAACTTCTCACTCAAGGACTGGGGCACTGAAAATTATAATGAAAAACTCAAAGTTTTCTTCTACAGTTTCCATAAAATTCACTACATGCCTTTCATCTCCCTAAAAATCCAGGTTTGCTGCTGCTAAATCTTGTAGGCAATCAAAAGAAAACTGAGAATAAAAAAAAGTTACTGATGCTCCCACTGTAAAGGGCTCCCTTGACTGCAGCTAAGTTGCTTTTAACTTTTACCAACATGACTGGTACCACAGTCAGGCCCATTCAAGTTAAAGCAATCCAGAGCTTGAATGAGACTACTGGGTTAAAAAGTAATAAAATGAAGTCATGTGAGACCTAGTAAAAGTTGTATTTGTAAAATGCACCTGCAGAAAACAAATTATCTTCCAACACTAGGCCAAATCATGCATTACTTTTCTTCTTTGTGCAGCCCTGGGACTCGCTCAGGTTTCAGCTCCCACAGAATTTAGCCCACCAGATCCACTGAGGGCATCTACTGCCAAACCTAACACATTCACAAAGAAAACCTGACTCTCAGTTTAAGGTGGATGAAGGGCAAACTGTGAACCATAATACCAAGAGCAGCAAAAAGATTTAACATCAAAGACATCAACACAAGTCCCTTGTTAGCAGTCATTTACAGATCAGTAGAATCCCACTAAACACAGCCGCAGTGCTACTGAAATATTTCGAAATCAGATTAAAACCACAACCATTACAATTTTCATTGCTTGAATTTTGTTTTACTGGGAGGCGGGGGAGAGTCCTTGCTTACTAACCAAAGAAAACTGCTAGAAAATAAAAGCACTGCACAATGTGGTCTTAGGACTATAAATGTCACAGAGCTGTATTTCACCTGGTATAGCTTGATGTAATAGAAACATTCCGTTCTAAGAAATACCAGAATCGCTAACCTGGCTTTTACAAGACAGCAAGGCCAGGGTAGGTGTCAAGAAGTGAGGGTTTAGAGAAGGCTGAGTTACTGTGCAGTGGGTTTCCCAGGTGCACGTTCCTATATGCAGATGTTTATAAAACTAGCTGAGAAAGGGCTGAAAGCCTACTATGAAAACTGGAACCCTTGTGCAACTGACTGAAACGTAAAGGGGTATTTTTGAACGCACAAACAGAAACCAAGATGCCCAATACCTTTCCACACCCTTGGAAATATTTATTTTAAATGCTAGTGTTTGGTGAGCGTGGAAAGGAGATTGACAATACAGGAAGGACTAAACACAGACACAAGCAAAGCTTAGAAGCAGCCTTTGTGACATTTCCAAAAGCTGCAGAAGAAGTACAAGACATCTTACATAAGCTTCAGGGCAAAGTTTATCCTACTATCACCTGCCTTTAAGAAACCACACTCACTTCCTTGTGTTCTAACAGATAAAATAAAGGCTGGGTAAACCTATCTCTCTCCCTTAGCATCTTGGTACAAATATTCTTCCAAGCTGAACTATGCTTTGGTCTCTCATATCACAGACCTACAGCCACAATAAACTGTCTAAACAATACTTCCAATTGTGTCTCTTATTGTATGTGGTAACCTGCAAAAAAGGAACACTAACAACTAAAGCTAAATACAGGAGAAGTATCTTTGACCCTGCAACAAAATTCTTCAGTACTTAAGACCCTTGCTAAAATGCTTGCAAGGAATAAAAGCAGTGCAACAACTGGATTAACTTCAAAATGCTGCGAAAGAAGTTCTCTCTGAACAACAACAAAGGCAATCTCTGTCATGAGAAGTCATTCATCTACTGAAGCAACCCAAGCTCAGCCAGCAAGCCTTAGTTCTGACTTGAGCTGACTGTGTGTTATCTGTTCCACATCACCCTGCCCCTCTGCAAGAGGAACTTGAATTACTGTCTAACACTCTTGCTGGCCACCCACATTACATGAGACTTGGTAAAACAGGACCTAGTTAAGACAGAGCATGGTAACTGGGAACAGGGTGGAAATTACCCAAGATGCCTACAGGGCAATTGTTAAATGTTCCTTGGTTGGTATGTCAGGGTAATGTACAGTACTAAAGGGTATAGTACATTATCCCAAAGCATTGCTGCTCTGTTCCACTCAAACACTTTTTGCATGAGCTTCTTGAAGTGCAGCTCCCACCACCAGCCTACAGTAAAGGGCCAAGCAACCTCACATGTGTGAGGCACACGGGTCAAGGGCTGTTTTAACCATACCTTTAGATGTTCTACAGTTCTTCTCTCCTCTTCTCCTTTAGATATACACATCACTGATTCTGCCTGCCAGAATTTTTCTTGTAATCCACTTCTTCAGGATGATCACATAATTTCTGTTTTCTTCTGTTCCCTCAGTTCTACTTCCCATTCCTATCAACCTATACTTCAATGAAATTAAAAAGCTGCTGCTGATGGCAGTACCACAGGAATATACATACTCACACACAGGAGATATCCTCTGCAGTCCTAAGGAGACTCCAAAGGAGAGAGAAGAGGTAATAAAGTGCTGCTGTGGAGATA
Organism: Merops nubicus; assembly: GCF_000691845.1. Lineage (NCBI taxonomy): Eukaryota > Metazoa > Chordata > Aves > Coraciiformes > Meropidae > Merops > Merops nubicus. The sequence goes on from NW_008599355.1 coordinate 20,402, forward strand.
CACACAGACCTGTACTGGTCAAGAACGATGCTTCAACATGCAGAGCTTTGCAGAGAAACTTCAGATCATGTGAAAGCACCACACTGCACGTGGCTTTGCTACGTGCATCAGGACTGGGCTATGTGCATTACAGCAAGGCAGATACAAAAGAGAAATTTCTGAATGGTATTATTAGATGTGTTTCAACTAGGTAACTGATCTCGTCCCAATACACTCAATTTGCTTTAAGGAACAGTTTAAACTTTTTAAAGTCTCAACAATGCCTAACGGATCTTACTTCTGCAAGCACAGGATCCTTATTCCTGCCCAACTTCCCCTATGATTTGAATCATTGACTCGCTGTATTTGGAAGTCCTGGCATTAATCCCACTGGCGTTAACAACCAAAACAATTAGTCTGGGTTGTAAAGTTGAAGGGGTTTTGTATTCCAACAACCACTCCTCAGCAATGCCAAAATTAACTGGTGAAGTGTGCAATCACAGTGTAACATTTTTATCTTCGTGGCAGAGACACCACAGAGACACAGAAGCCACAGAGACACTGTTCTTCCTTGAAACTACCTCATTTCTTGGAAGCCTGTATTCAACAATCTACCACCAAGACATTCTCCAATTTGTTCTGTGCTTATTCTGCAAAATAAATGTGCTAAATAACTTCAACATGCTTAAGATTGTATATATAGAACAAGTTCTTCACTTGGTGTAAAATGCCTCAACAGCACTGCCCTCAGTGCCTGTCATACTGTGGGGTTTACAGTGAGAGTCTGGCATGAAAAGTGTCAAAAGTGTAATTATTTGGTTAAGATATACAGTAAAAAATGATTTTTAGATAGTGGGGAGGACTTCCCTTGCACACAGAGGAACATTTTTGCACAGAAGCAGAACAATGAAGTCCTGGTACTGGATACTGGCAGCTGTGTTTCATGCACTCACTTTGGCAATAGAAAACATTTACTAGGGCTATGTTTCTCTCTTCTTTGGAGTTACTATACATTTTTGTTTTTCTATTTTCACTTGCATAGCTCCTTTATTCTTCCTGTTCACCTCCTCCCCCAAATTACAGCCTCGCCAGTTTACTGGAAAATTAACGCAACTTTGGACAATATTACTTTTTATTTATTGCAAATCAAAAGCCTTATGAAATAGGACTTTTTTTGTTAAATTTCCAGCTCTTGGATTTGTTGTAATTTATAACTGAGCAAAACAAAGTCCAAATTTATGCCTCATAAACCTCTCCTACTCCTCTTACAAAACTTACTAATGTCATTGTGTTTCTATTCAAGCATTCCAATTTACATATGGAATTTTCTTTTAACATGCCTGGGATAAATGGTCTATATTACATCCCCCAGCCTGTACAACCTGTAAGCAATTCACAGGCAGCTGTCTCTTCTCCTTCAATTAATTAATGAAGATACTAAATTGGTGTCTGCCTATGGATTTCTAAGAGCTTTTAAAAAGCAACAAACTCGAACAAAAAGCTCCAAACCCAGGCACTGCTGCTTTTTTTTTTTTTTCTTTCCTTAAGCTAAAGCCAAAGAAGGACCTCAGAGTTTAGACATTTTAGCAGATTGATAACAATAAGCCAGGTGTGGCCAAGGTGAGCTCCTGCTGCTGTCTCCCATTCATATGATTACTCCAGACCTTCTGGTTTTCACATGGAGATCCTCTTGGAGTTACCCACCTTTTAGTGCAGGGTGTCACAAGCCCTCACAGCTTCACTGCAAGACACCCAGCACTGCCCTGGAGAGTGTGAACCCCAACACCATTCCACATCTTGTTTCATCCTCCCCTCCTCTTTGTACCTCTTCAGGTACAGTTTGCTAGTGGCTTGAACGTCAAACAAAACCAAAGACTCATCTGAGGCAGGAATATCTCAAAAATATCCAAAGTCTGCTCTTACCAGAGCAAATGTGTGACTCTTACCAGCCACACAAGGTACATACACCTCATACATATATCTTTGTGTGACAGGTATTGCATGGTGCACCGTGTGTAAGTCTAGAAATTCTAGAAACGTTAATTTTTACCATTCTTCCAAGAAGATGGAAAGCACTTTGTAACCAGCTAGCTTACCCCCTGGCAGCTGACAAGCTGGGTCGGCAAACACTACCCCCATGCCTGAGAAATCACCATGTTACACTATGTAGAGAGCTGAGACAAATTACTGATGTGTTAAAAGCAAAGAAGTGCCTATCCTGGATCTCACCCCCCTTTCACATGCAAGATGCAATTCTTGCTCTTCTCCCAATAAGCCCCACCAGTACTTCCCAGCCCCTGTCACCTTCAGCCCAATGTCTGTTGGCTCCTAGTGACCACGGAGGTGGACTGCCAGCTTCCCTGCTGCAAGGCACTGTGTGTCAAGAGGACTGCTCAGATTGTTAAGAATGAAATGAATGAAGAAGTACTTCCAGTTGAATCAAGGCCACAACATTCAATCCTTGGCAGTCTCAAGGCCCTTTTCCAACCTAGGATAACACAGTAATGTGTCAAACAGGGCAAAAAGAGTGAAGATCTGAAAGTAAACAAAACAAACAGATACATAATCCTATGAGTAGCACAAGAGTTTCCTGACCACAGCTCGAGTAAAAATAACACCACAGAAGGCATGCCAGGAGCAGGAACCAGGAGTGCTGTTGCCTGCCTCCACTGGGCAGGGATGCTGTCCACAAGGCTGGAGCTTGGATCTCCACAGAAAAGCTTCAACTGTAAGAACAACGACAAAAAGCCACAGCAGAGGATAGCAAACTGCAGCATTTCTAGGACAAAATGTGCTTCCAGGCCACACTGGAACACCTGATTTTAACTGAAGTGTACAGGAGGGTGGAATCTGGCCTATATTCTTTAAGTTTCTACCCACAGGGGAGGGAAAGAAAGCCCCTTGAGTTAAACAGCAGTCTGCAGAGTAAAACTAAACCTACAGCCTGCTGAATAGAAGGACCCCAGCCCCTTTGAAAGCAACGTAAGGGGGCAGTGTCAGTGACAAAATTGAGACCCTTAGTCTTGAACACTGAGCCATGAAAATGACCTAAAAAAAAAAAAAAAAAAATCTTTGGCACCTGTAAAAAAGTTCACTTCATAGACCCAGTGATTTTATTTAAATAAACTCTATTAGGAGCAAGATTAGCATTTGTTTAGCCAATTAAATACTTGATTAGCTCTTCAGCTGTGACATTAGCAAATATAAAACACAACAGCAACCCAGCCCATCAATGCAAACACATCCCTTTCCCAAGATGCACCTTTATTTAGGCCCATCAGTTTGATGCTTCTTTACAGTAAGAAGATAAAGGCAAATTTGGCAGCCAAAGAAACAAGTTTCCTTGTATTGGCTAGTGACATCAGTTAAGCCAGTCACCTTAATTCCTGTGACAGAAACTGCTGTGTGACTTTACCTCTCACTTCTCCCTCCTGCAACATGGGCTCAAAGCTTGAGTTGAGGCAAGAAGCAGGACAGGCAAAGAGATGAGGCAGCTCCTCTTGTTACAAATGGTGCTTAGCACAAAGAGCTTATAAGCACAGCTTTCCTACTTAAACATCATGTGAAAACGTGTTTTGGTGGTTTCAGCCTGTCTCCAGAGAGATGGTTTTCCATCGCAGCAGTTTTCATAAGGGCACTATACATCACACTGGTAAAACATGGCAGCCCCATTTAAATCGAGACAAAGCTGCAGTTTTACCACTGCATCTGGTGTCAACTGTACGTAGGGGTTTCAGGCAGCAGCTGATAGATTTTCACACAAAGTATGTATGCTCCCATGAGGAACTTTGTTTGAGCGGCCAAGATCCAGCAGCATATGCAAAAGCCAGGTCTTGAGTCTTCTAGATGGGCAGGTAATCATAGTGAAAATACTTAAGTCAGCTTATTGCTGGGACTTTCTGGAGTTGTGGTTTATGGAAAAGGCAAGAAAGTATTAAAAAAAGAGTGGAGTACTTGGTTTAATTTACATTTCTGTTCTAGTGTGTACCCAATTTGTCCATCAGGGATTCGATCCAAGTTGTAGCAAAATCAAGTTTAGGATGTCTCTTGTAAGTTTAAGGACAAACAGATGGGTTTAATTTTTAACAATTTAAGTTCCTTGGAGCTTTTTTCCCTCTGTGCCTTACATTTTGAAAGTTACATTGCCAAGCAGGCTCAGCCCCAGCTTTAGCTGTCTTAAAACTACACGATTTTAATGAAAAAAGTTTAATGACCAAAAAACAAACAAAACAAACAAACAAAAAAAACACAACCCCACAACATTGCTTCAAAGCTTTATGAAAAACATGAAATTATCAATACACAGTTCTGGAAAATGTTGCTTTGCTGCTGCAGGGTCTCTAGCAAGGAGAAAGTGCAACACTACACAAAACCCTGAAAAAGCACAGCTAATTGAATAAACCCACCCTCTTCCACAATGGTGCAGATTACTTTATCCACAATGGTCTTGAAAATTAGTTTAACTCTACAGATAACTACGTTCTTCACAACAAAAGGGATGAAAATGAGAGGAAAACATTATTGTTCGCCAAACAGAAAACAAACAAAAAAACAGTGTGAGGCTAGTAAGGAAAGAATGGTTAATCTCACACTTGTAAAAGGGCATTATAAACAAAGAATGCTGAAAAACAAAAATAACATATTTTTTAAAAAGATTCAAAAGTGCTTAATGGTGTTCTTTTAAATATTTACTTTGCTGCTATTTGGAGAATAATTTGTTCCATTTAGTAGTGTTGGGCTCAAAGGACTGCTTTAATCCAGAGAGATTAATTATAGCCTTTGGAGTTATAAACACAGTTTGGGAAGCGAAGCAGAGAAGAGGAGAAAGATGCCTCTCATGCTGGCGAGGAATAAGTTTACATGCTTCTGGGCTACACCATGGAGGCTGTGCCCATGCTACACCTGCACGCTACAGGCAGAACAGTGCACAGGATGTCCATAAATAGGGGAAGACATTACCCTAGGATACAGTGTTGCTGTAGGCAACTAGATTTAGACTAGATCTTAGGAAGCTCTTCAATACGAGGGTGGCGAGACTCTGGAATAGACTGCCCAGAGAGGTTGTGGATGCCCCCTCCGTGAAGGTGTTCAAGGACAGGTTGGATGAAGCCTTAAGCGAACTATTCTAGATGAGAGGTGTCCCTGCCCATGGCAGGGAAGTTGGATTAGATGATCTCTAGGGTCCCTTCCAACCTAAGCCATTCTATGATTCCATGATTCTATGAACTAAGATACTTCTCAGGTGTCATTCACAGAACACAAGCTCACCTGGACCTAATGAACATATCCTCTGATGCCGATTCATTACCTGAGCCAGAAACAATGAGTTGCCAAGCAGCAGTGCTCAGCAGGCACAGAAGCCCATCCACACAGTCTTTAAACCTCTCACTGCTTTCATGCATCCTTCCCTCTGCCCGTCACCGTGTCCTGCACCTGGAGACACAGGGACCGGCGACAGCAAGCGGGGCAAGGCAGGGAGCCATCTTACCTAGCGAGGGGTTGGCCGCTCCCTCCTCCGAGCTCTCCTCGGCCCCCTCTTCCCCGAGGCCAGAGGCGGCCGAGTCCTCCGGGGCGGACGTGGAGCCAGGGGTGCTGGGCCCACTGACAGACCCCGAGTCCCCTTCCTCGCTGCTGGAGCCGTAGCGGTCGGGCTGGGCGGCCGTCCCACCCTCGCTGCCGCTCCTCCGCGCCTTGCGGTGCACCCTGGAGTGCAGCACCATCTGGTGGTAGGTGCGGAAGACCTTCCCGCACTCGAAGCACTCGGTGGACTTGTTCTGGGTGGCCCGCCGGCTCTGCCGCGAGGCAGGGCGGTAGTCCAGGTCCCCCTGGGCGAGCGGGCAGCTCTCCCCCGGTGGGGCACTGCCCGTTTTCTCTGGGCGCCCACCGGTGCAGCTCTTCTTCTTGGGGTTGCTGGAAGAGCTGGGCGAGTCCTGGTCTCGTTTACGCTTCTCCTGGTTAACGAGGATGTACTCTCTCTTATCCTTGTCGTATGTCACGTCCGCATCCGCCAGGGCCTCGTCCCATCCCAAATACTTCACATACTCTGAGGGTTCTACTACTTTTCCTTTGGTGGCCAGCTGCCAAGCTTGGTAGCTACTGACCGGATCCAGCTCGGCTACTCTTTTCCCAGGCTGTCCTCTCGTAACTCTATCTGGCCCTACAGATGGCCCTAGATTGAGACACTGCAGGAAAAACTGCTTCGTTACCGAGGGGCTTAGGCTCCCATCAGTTAAGCCCTCAGGTTTATCCCCGGTGCCGCCCCGCTGTGCCCGGTAGTGAACAGCATTATGCGCTTTCAAGCTTTCCATGTTTGTAAACAGATTTCCACACTTGGTGCAAACTTCATACAGAGACAGGCCCGTCACAATCGTCTCCTCCTGTATTACATCATTGATAGTGGCTATGAGCTCCAAATCATTTTTTGGTTTGTTTTTGCTCCCGGTCTTGGGGCCGTGTGACTTCATGTGGTTTTTGAGAAACCAGGGTTCTTTGAATCTCCTGCCACAAATGTGGCACCCGTGATCAAATGACCCCCTGTGCTTTTTCATGTGAGCTTTCAGGAACCAGGTTTGACTGAAGGCCTGACCGCAGACCTCGCACGGGAACTCGCCTGCGCTCAGCTCACTCTTGCAGTTCTCAGCATAGGCCTCCCCATTTGGGACCTGAGCTGTTATATGGTCCTTCTCTATGTGGCTTAACAGTGTCTCCTCCCTCAGGGTCATGTAGCTACACAACCTGCACTTGTACGGTTTGTGGACCTGATGCAGGTGATGCTCCAGGTCCTTCTTCCTTTCAAATTTGTTTTTGCAGAAGGTGCACTGGAGAGAGGTCAGCTTGCCATCCTCCTCGGCTGGCACCGCCTCCATGACCTCCTTCTTGCTGCTTCTCAACAAGATCTTGCTGCTATCTACCTGAGTGGTACCATTCAAGATCTTGTTGCAGGCAGACGTGCTTTTCGTGGGGCTCGTGCACCCGCCGAGGCCCTCCGACACACCCATCTCCCCCAGCTGTGCCTCTCCCATCTCCGCCTCGTGCCCCTGACTTAAAGTGCCTGTTCTGTGACTACGGATGTGGATCTTCAGGTTGCCCTTTTGAGAAGCTCTGTGATCACAGTAAGGGCATTTGTAGGGCTTCTCGCCCGTGTGCTTCCTCATGTGCTGCGACAAGGAGCTCTGAAAAGGGAAACTTTTACCGCAGATGCAGCAGCTGTGGCACATGGTCTTGTCAGCATCCATGTCATTCTTGCTCAGCTTGCCTGGGCTGGTGGATCTCCGTAACTCCATTTCTGCCCCTCTGCTACGATCCATCTGTATTACTGCAACATTGGGCGAGCGGGGCAGGAGGACAAAAGCCTGTCTGGCAGCAGAGCAGGGCTGGACCGCGTTCTCAATCATACGGTTCTGCAGAGAGATGTTTTATATCTTCATTCTCGGGGTACCGTTTCTTCTTTAAGCCTCCCAAGAGCATCCGAAGCACCGAGTTATTTCCGTGTGCTCTGTAAGTGGCTGGCATAGATCACCTGCAACAAGAACAAAATCACACAAATGTACAGGAATTGTGTAAGTGGATTCTTAAATATATTTAAAGCTATTCATATTTTTAATTCAACAGATTTCAGAAGCACGCTATATGACAACTTACTGCGCCACAGAGCAGCAGCTTCTCCTTTTGCTTATATTCTAGACTTAGGCTATACATCTAGACTACATGCTTATATTCTAGACTTCAATGGGAAGTATCATAAATAAAGTAAAACACTAAAAAGAGCAAACACTGACATCGTAGTGGCTTTCAAAAAGTGCAAACTTTAAAAATATTTTTTGTTTTAAAACCAGGTAGAAATGGCTAAAAATACACCTTAAACGAGGAAGACATCTCTTGAGGGGGTTATTACACTTGAAATCTGTGGCTTTACCATCATGTGTAATTCCATGTAAAATACTTCCTCGACGAAGATAAAAGGCTTTCCTACAGACTTTAGCAAGTATCATATTCCTGCT
>NW_008599355.1:28391-29743 GCF_000691845.1 Merops nubicus
GCTGGCAACTGCATCACTTTGCATCTCAGACAGCTCTGCTGAGCTTGATGTGGCATGCACAGAGCAGGCGCAGAGGCTGAGGACACCCAGCACTTTGATTAGAGAGAACACAAGAATCCAGAGCCTGACAAAGCATTCAGGAAAACAAAAAAGTTATTTCCTGATGGACAATGAAGAATAATAAAAAAAAAAAAAACAAACCAAAAACTTGCACTGTAATATTTAGTCTCAACCTAACAAAGTAAACTGCAAATGCGTGCAGGTATCAAATGGTCTTAAAAGTGAGTAATTTATGTCAACAAGATATAAGGGAAACCACAGTACTACCCACCTCAATGAAACAGAATCTTAACTCTAAACAAACAAAACAAGGAACTACTTTAACTAACAAAACGGATTCATAAATTAGTTTAATGCTTTTGTGTCTCATCATGATTAAAAGCAAGGGTCAGCATCTTCCTCAGCAATGCAAGGTACAACACACCAGCAATTCTCCAACTTGTAGACTGTAAAAAACAATGGTTAAGATCTCCACAGATTGTTCCTTTCCGAATTACCACACTGTAAAACAAAAATCTTCCTCCCTTCCTATCCTCATTACACACTACAAACAACACATAAGATCAAAGAATGCTGTATTCTCCAATACAGAGAACCAATCTATTACTACATAAAGAAAACATCAACTTCTTAAAACATAGCTAAAAATACGCAGAGCAATAAGAAGACTAGATATTCACATATCCATTGCTTGATATCTATGACTCAATAAATAAAGAGCTACAGATCTACAGCTGCAAATTTTAAGGTTTCTCATTGTATTCACCTCTGAGTCTCTTCAGTATGTAAATAAAAAGTCTAACTACATCACCAGCATGAGCCTAATGAACAGCAAAGTAAAACCAATGCACTGCTCATCTCAGCTACGCACTACAGAATAACTTCATTATGTTTAAGTTAATCTAGCCCTCTGATTTGCTACAGGACCATCCATTTCTGGGTTTGACTTTCTGCATATCTAGTATGCATTCAGCATGTTAAGAGTTATCAACAGCATCTATGCAAACCACCTTTTCCTCAGAGAGCTGACAGTAATATCCACAGGACTTGTTACAAATGCAATTTCGTTTCTTGAATGAACCGTTTTTAGATTATGACCAATTTATTATGACCAAAAAAAAAAAAAAAAATCAAATCACATCAGACCACAAATTCAGAAGCCCATATGAGCAGGAAGTTTGTAAACCAGATTATCTAAATTAATCTCTGAAATTAGCCACTGAAAACCAAAATAATGTGCAGCCTCAGAAGAAACTCCCTGGGTATGTAACGGATGGGGGGGGCCAGAAGGT
>NW_008599355.1:29774-33530 GCF_000691845.1 Merops nubicus
CTAGAAGTTGTGGCTGTACCAGAAAGTAGAAGATGCCAAACAGCAAATAAAAATGCAGTTCACACTGCATATTGATGGATGAAACCATTCAGAGAAACATTTTATTTGTTTGGACCATGACCTGTATCTGCCAAGTAACAACCCATATTGTCTTATAATCAAAGATTTAACCTAAAACTCATTAAATCATAAAAAGAAACACCAGGGTAACTTCTTATATTTAACAGGATAGTTAACTTGAACAAGCAACATCTGCTTGTGAAATGTTCTACATCATGGTAGAAGAAAAAATAGCAAGCTCTGGGAACAGATTTTTCCAAGTTATTTTATACTATCTTTTCTACATTCTATTTTCTACAGTTTACACCAGTGAGAACACTGTTTATTGGTACGTCAACTTTTCACTTAGCTGCTGGGTTTTTTTCTTAACATGTAGGTCCCATTTCAACTCAACTTTCTGCAGTGTTTCCTGTCTGAAAGTTCAAAAGACCTTTAAGAGCCAAATGTAAAACAAGAATAGCAAGAATAGTGTATGCAGCAGTTCAGGCACATTTAAATCCAAAGCTTCAGAGTCCCTTTGTTTACTTGGCCACAGGTTCGCTGTGCTTAAACTTGACATATTTCACGTTAATTATTTATAGCATTTTCATTAATGAAAGTTATGAAAATGAGGATATGAAGAAAACATAATTTATACATATAAGAGGGATTAATCCCTCACAGCAGAATCCCCTATCTCTCTATTAAATTAGGCCTGAGGGGTGAAAAAGTCAGAGTTAAAAAATTACCAAATTACTTTATTAGTCTAAAATACTTAATGGAAGTGTTGTTGTCTTTACCAAAATATTCTGAGAAAATTGTCTCATCTTTATTGCTTTAGCCTGGGCCAACACACTGCCATTTTGGGAATACTTTATTACAACTTTTAGATTTTAATAATTTGAATTCATACACTTTTAAGATTCTCAAAATCTCAAGCCTGATCTTCTACAGACAGAAGTTCCAGAGGGAAGAAGGTTGCTCACCCAATCTGATTTTGCTTTACGGAGTGCATGGAGGTCTCCCTTAGGCTTTGGTAAACTGACTGACACGAACATATATGGACACCTTAAAGCTCACTCCTCACCTCATCTCAGTGCCACTTACTCAAATTTAGTTCCTCTAGAGGGGTTCTCTGCAGAACAGTAAAGTCAGTGTTCATTGGAAGGAAGCAGTAAAAAAACAAAATAAAAAGAGACAACTATGGAAAAAGGTTCAATTCAGAAGATTGAATGTACAAAATCAGGAAAACAGCACAGGAATCCTACCAATAGAAACTAATATTTTGGCTTAATAATTTCCACCTTAGTATTAATTATTAAACAATTATTTCAACATCAAAGATTGCATGAGGGATAAAAGATGTCAACTGGCAAATCATATTACACTGATTACTCTTCTGCTGTGAGTAAAATTTTCCCATAGTTATTTTTGTTTCTTTCTGTCTGACTCCAATGATAAAAACATTTGTATTTTGAAACAATTACAAACTTGAAGGTATTCTGAAGTAATTCTCTTTCAGCACACATGGAACACAGCCACCTCCACCTACCCTAAGGCTACTAAAAACTGTTTCAACTCTCAGTAATTTCAGGTGGTAGCCAGTAACCTCTCATCACTTTGGTCCAACTTCACCCTGCAGCTCCTCAGCACTGGCTTGTCACACAGAATCCACAGCAGAGTCACAGCCAGGCTGCAGATTTCTCCCAGGCTGTCACAGCACAGAGATCCCCAGTAGCTCAGAGGCAAGCCATAAGGAAATGCAAGTGAATGTAAACTATATGTGCTCTTTCATGTGTTTTATGGCATTGCAGCCTATGCCAAATGCTAGACAACTCCTGGGAGGGGAGGGAGGGCAGGGGTTGATATTCTGTTCTAAAGGGCATATGAAGTAGATTCACTTCATTTTGAACCAGGGATCAGGAGTTCATGTAGGAAGCTGCTGGCCAGTGTTCAGGAGCCATTTTCAGCCCCTTTGAAGTACACCAAAGCACTTAACATCATCACTGTTTACATGCAGGTTTGGCACATAAAGCAAGGTGGAAGAGAAACATGAACAAAGATCAAAACTTTTCTGGTTTTAAAAACTAACTCAGACAGAGTTCTTGGCTCGAGAGAAAACACATTTGGGCAAAGCGACCTGCTCTAACCCTGGAGCCTCAGCACCTTGCTCAGCATCATCCATGACTTCCCCAGCAAGGCCATGGTAGCTGGTCCCTGCCAGCAGCATGACACGTACCAGGCACAGCTGCATTATCCTCACCACTTCTGCAAAACTCTCAGGTAGCCTTGGGGTGAGGCATGAGTACGAGTACAGGGGAACAGCACTTCAAATAAAACAGGAGCGCTCTGAAATACCCATTACCGTTCTCTCTGTGACACCTCAGTGTTCTGGAAGAGGACCAGATATGCTGTGAGGACTACCCACAAGGTGAAACAGACCCTCTCAAGGACCTTTTCTGCCTCTTGGGAGACAACAAATAAAAAAAGAAATTTAAAATAAACAACACAAGAAAACTGAATAACAGTATGCAAGAGATACCACACTGAAAAAGTTACTGAAAATTCATTCCTTACAAGCAAATACCCTGTGAAGTGCAGACTCGGAGGAAAACACAATAAAATTATGTCTGTTCCAACATACAAAAGACTATACATTCTTTCTTAATTTCTCTTCAGTGAACCTTGACTTTAAAAACTGTATTGCATAGGCTGTATTGGCAAGAAGGAAAAACTCATCAGCAAGTAATAAACAAGAACATACAATCTGGGAAGCTACACAGACCTATTCAAATAGCAGTGTGAATTTTAAAACAAACTGCTTTCAGTTTGGGTGTGAGTATTTCAAGTCCCATCTGAAAGATAAATGCACTGGAGAAATAGTGCTCTTCTGATTTCCAAGTTTTGCATATACATTGCAAACACTCCATCATGTTCCTCTGCCAAAACCAACTTAAAAAAAAAAGTCAAAACAAACAAACAAAAAAAACCCACACACACTGTGAGGTGTGCTCTTGTGGAAAAAAACATCCCACTGAAATTCCTTCTAGATGATGAAATGATAGGACATAGCATGTAAACATCTAGGTGAATTTGGGGAAATTGTATCTTTCAAAGAATGGCAACCTGGAGAGCTGACCTCTCCTGATTTGAGAGGGCTCAGCTTGCCCCAGAGGCAGACTTCGCTGTTCAGAGTAAAGAGGCCAGAAGAGAATGAAGTGCAGGAAAAGAGGGGACAAAAGACAGAAGAACGTTTTGCAACTGCCTTTCCAGCCCTCGTGCTCAGTGAACTACAGAGACCTTTCTCCCCCTCCATGTCTTCTCCCCACGCTGCAGAGTGTCCTGGTTTGTGGTAGAACAGAACTCATTCTGTTTGGTGGTTTTACTTTTCAGCTAAAGCTCTTCTAACTAACTGCACTTTCTGAAATCAGCAGCATATTTTCACAGACAGTGTCTGTTTCTAGCAGTGATAATGCTCCATGTTTAGTTACTACAAAGAATTGGTGTGCAGACCAAGGTCACTGCTAAATCCTGTGTACCACACGGAGGGGGGCAGAGAGTGAAAGACGCACCTGCGGGGAGGAGCAGACAAGTGACCCTAAAATACACCAATGGGGCATTCCATCCCATATCCCTCATATTCAGTATAAAGCTGAGGGATCACAAGCGTCAAGCTCTCCCTTCTTCTCCTTTTGCTCCTTCAATGGCTGGCATCCA
>NW_008599356.1:0-5288 GCF_000691845.1 Merops nubicus
CGCCGCAGGCTCCGCTCCATCTTCCAGCCGCCGCTTTTTTTTCCTTTTGTACGGAGCCGGGCCCGGGAATTAACGGGTTTAATCTGCAGCAGCACCGAGCGCGGCAGGGGGGGCTGCGGCTTTCTTGCCAACGTGTGACTGCTGAGATGCCAATTCCTCTGAAGAAAAAGGTTACATATATCGAGTCACGGGCATCATGAGAGACATTTACCTAAATTCCTAGGCACTGCAGAGCCCCGGCGCTGCCCCTGGAGCTGCTTGCTTCCCACCCAGCCCTGCGGAAGGCTGGAATTGTGGCACGCCTGGCGCTATAAGAGGCACTACTGGTAAACTCACGGAAACGGCAGCAATTTTGCCTTCGGAGCAAGTTTCAAAGAGAGTGGTGTGCAGAGGGCTGTGGAAAAGAGAGCGTGGTCACGTCACAGATGGATCTCTTCACCAAAAAAAAGGCAGAAATATGTTTTCATGGGCCACTGTGGTTCTGGCATTTTCTAGCATTGGACGTAATGGGATGCTTCACAGGGAAGTGCTAGTAGCATGGGCTTGGGGGCGTCATTGCAAAGTGTTCAAAAGAAAAGGGAAACTGGAGGGGGGGTGAGGGGTAGCTTTCGTTATGTGTTATTTTGGTGGCATGGACTCACGTTATCTTGTGGGAGAGAGCCACGGGATCCATCACGTGATGAGTGTGCCAGTGGTGGGGCTGTGTGTGTCTGTGCGATAAGCCTGTGTCGCTGGCGTTGCCAGGTGCTGGAGAGCAGCAAAGGAGCTGAGGCACGAGCTCTGCTCCAGCCTCTGATGGTCACAGACCTCCATGTCTTCTTCCTGACCATCCCCTCCCCTAGCTCTGCATCCACATCCTTCTCCCCATGCCAGTCTCTGTCTTCATCTCCTCACCCATTTGTCACCTGCCTCCTTTACTCAGTCTGTGATCCACAGCTTCCCCAAGCCCTTCTGCATCTCCCTGGCTCTGTGTCAGATTAATGCCCACTATCTCTTCCCTGTTTTTCTCAATGACTGCTCAGTTCCCAGCTTCCTTGTGCTTCATTCACTACACAGTGCTGAATCCATTTTATCTTTTGCCTTTGAGTAGGATAGGCAAGGAGGGAAGTCATTGAGAGGTCTGGAGGACAGGCTTTCTGCTTTCAGGTCCAGCTATACAAGACTGCAGGTATCAGTAAGGTGCTAAGACCCATTTTTTCTCTTAACGTGGGCCTTACACAAAAAACCTTGGGAAATTTCAGTTCAGCTTCATCAAACTCCAACTGACCAGCTTCAACCTTCAAATGGCAAGGTCTTTGAGAAGGTTCTCCATACAAGTCAGAAACCCCACCATCTCAACTACCCATTTGAAGTCCTTCCTGAGACCTAATTTTCAATTGCCTGCTTCAAAATTTGAGACTGTCAGAGACGTGCTGCAATTTCCCATTAAGTGACCAATCCATCACAGAAGAAATCTTCCATAGTTACTCAAGTGGTGTTCAATGTTTTATAAAGTTTTTAGCAGTTGGAAACATGGTCTTATTAAAGGATGTATCAGGCAACCTGGTGGTGACAGCAGCCTTCCTGTGTTAGTTGTGTGTGGAGGAAGAGGGAACACTTCCCTGCAGAGCTCTGTGACTTAAAGCTGATGTATCCTTGAACAGAAAGGATCCTGCACATGAGCCTTCCAGAAGTTTGTACTACTAGTCTTGTCTCTAGACTTTCTAGTCTGGGGGATCTCTGTGCACATGTAGGTCTGTGCAGGCACATGAGTGCTGGGGAAAGAACAACAGTATGAGCCTTCACTGCAGAGCACAAGCAGAGAAATTGCTTTGGCAACAGTAGGTAATTCTTACCAACCACCCGCTTCGCACAGTGAATGTAGAAGAGAATTACACAGCAATACAGGAGTTGTCTGCCCTTTTCTCTGCTCTTTGCCATGCAGCAGAAGCTGCTTCTTCCCCTCAGTGAAGCTCACCCCTGGGTGTGAGCAGCCCTGGGCTGCACCTGGCTGTGGTGCAGCCCAGGGCTTGCTAATACATCTGCATGGAGGAGATGCCTGGTTTACACTTTGGAAGGATAAACCGCTTATCCCATTTTCTGTAATTCTGTCACAAAGAGCAAAAGCTCCTCTAACTGATTTAACTTAAGGGTAAATACAAGGCAATGTGGTTGAAGGAGATAGAAAATGGAGAAGTGAGTTGGAATCAGTTAATTTATATTTAATGGCTTTACTTGGCTTGGTGTCTCTAAAAATTTTTATTTTATTTTTTTTTAGTTTGGAGAAATAAGATATAAATGATACCCTGGCAAGAAGTGCGTGAAATCTGACAGATGAATAAATGGCACTCACCAAAGCTGTAACCTTGACAAGAACATTGCAGAGATAATGCATGTTCTTGGCTTGAGAGAAGTCCTGTCGATTAGAAATACACCACTCTGAAGACTAACCTGAGCTTTTGAGCTTTAGATTGAATAATTGCTCTGTGAGATTTGAAATATTTTGAATTATTTAATTTCCCATTCATCAAAATTGAGTAATACTGCAGTTGGTGATTTAAAAAGTTGCTGAATTAACTATGATATTTTGTTAGATTTCCTTTTGTCTTTCCTGTGTCAGTTTTTTATTTCAAAGATCTCAGCTAATGCAGAAAGCCAGTACAGACGAGAGATGAGTCAGAGATTTGTCAGCTTGAATGGCCTTAGACCTGCTTATGCCTACTAACCACTGTGATGCAAGTCTGAAGTGATGTTACTTGCATATTAAAGAGCAAGACTGAGAAAGCTAAAGCTTGCTTGCTAAGCTCTGTTCTTCTGACCCTCTTTGCTATAGCCTTGGCTGGAGAACAGGTCAGATTTACCAACACAGACCTGTAATAAGTTATCTCATGTAGGCAAATGGGGGTGAGTCTGAAGGTGAGTTCTATGAGATGACTGAGTCAGTCTCATGGCTGTCCTGAAAGGAGCGGGTGTGTATCTCCATCCTCCTTCACAGCCATCCACCTCATGCTGTTGGACCACTGGCAGGAGCCAGGAGTTGGGAACTGAAACAAGGCCTGCCAGGAAGGACAGTGACAAACCATTACACTGGCTCAGTTAAATCCATGCCCTTGGCCTACACAGAGTTGCAGGATGTCTAATTCGATGTGACTCTAATATGCGGCGTGAAAAGAACAGTTGAATCTTTTGTTCCAGCATCGTTCTTCATTCACATTCAAGTTCAGCCCTGTAAATACAGTTTCCTTCAATTTTCATAATAGGAATACTTAAGAGCAGTACTTGAGTAGCAGCGTTAGCTGTGGACGTACAGCCCAGGCGAGGCTCGGGGCTGCCTGGGTGCGGTGGGCACGGAACCCGCCGCTCCTGAGGCAGGGCTGCAGGGCTGCCCTCTCGGGCCTCTGGCGGACGGACGTGCTCCCAGCCCCTGCCGGCAGGGCCCGCCACCTGAGCCCCACTGCAGCCTTTCTGGGCAAAGCTGCTTCTGATGTTAATGCCTCAGACCACAGGCGGCGTGAACGCCTATGGCCTGCCCCCTCTCCAAACCGCAAACTTGCTACCTGTGTTAAAAGGAGAAAGGCCTGCAGCCGTGACTTAGAGACTATAAAATGGGAAAGGAAATGACACCCTTGCTGATGATAGACTTGTCAAAGCCTTTTACAATGTGGCATATTAGTCTGTAACATTTCAAATTTCAGCTGAAGACAGCTTTATCCCTTGTCTGTATCGTGTAGCTTATTTTTGTGTCATCTCTCTGATTTTATTTTTCTGTGATGTGATTTATAGCAAACTATTTAAGGGACTAGAATAACTGTCAGTCTGGGGAAGGGACACCGTTCCTCCTGTATACAGCGTGGGTTAGAAGGCTGTTAGAAAGTTCCTGTCCCAAAATGGATAGCGATATACCTGAACATGAAAGGAGAAAAGATTTTGTTTCTTCAGTTTCTTGCAACCCTCTATTCTTGTGATGAATAAGTTTAATCTCAGGATTCTGTATTCCCTTTCTGGTTTAGGTACACCATATTGTATACTAACATCATCAATACACTAAACATGCTCTTTCTTACTTAGACTTCCTATGCCTAATGTTATAACAGATTATTATTTTTAGATTATGAGAGTTATTGCCGTCATATAAATCCCCCTGAGACACCAGGTTTCATTTAAAAGGGCAAGTGTATTTTTTTTGTTACTGCATTCCTGTCTGCACATTACTGCACTGGAGCAAAATTTATTTCAGATAAGTGGTTCTTGCATATTTTCATAAATCCTTTTTTTTTCATTAACTTGAAACATCTTTTGACGAGAGAACAAATCAACAGGCTAAACACTACCTCCCACAAATCAACTATCCTTGATTGATTGAATAAGGCATATTTGCAATTTTTTCACTAGCATTTAGTGGCAACCACTTCATGATAAAACAGAATGCTGGCTTTATGAGGTATAATCCAAAGATAAGCCATTTTCTAGATAGGACTCTAAGAGCACAATATGAAAGCTGTAAACAGAATTGTATATCTAGTTTGGGCTTATAAAAAAACGAGGTGAAGACTGGAACTAAGGACAATTAGAAACATCTACTGAAAAAAACCAGTGCATGCTTATCACCTTAATGCTTGCAAACAGATTAAAAAAAATCTCGTCTCAACAGCAGGTGCCCACATGAGGAAAAAAAAATCAATCTTCCCCTAGGATTCCATCCTCAGACCAACCCCCACTTGCTGTGTTTTGGGAGAGGAGTTATCCCTGGAATGCTGCATTTGCATTGTGTCTGCTAATGTCAAGGCTTAGCATAGGACCAAACCGCCATGCATTTAGCAGAAGTACCAATTCAGATAAGTACAGGCTCAGCTGTTGCTAAACTGGCAATTATAACTAGATAGATGGTCTCAGCTCCCCTGCCATCGGCATTGTCGGTGCTGGAAGTTTTGTCTCAGTTCAGCGAGTATTCTATTTTGTAAGCTCTCATTTGTCTTCTGTTTGACAGCTTACAGCAATTTTGTTTAGCTCTACTGACAAACAGCTGTCAATGGAAAAAGCTCCAACCACCAGAGGTATACAAGGATTAACCAAAATCTACAGTTCTGTGGTGGTTTAGCCCCAGGCGGGAGCCGGGCACACTCGCTCACTCCCCAACCCTCGCACGGGAGGGAGAAAAATGCATTGCCCCGTGGGTTGAGATAAGGAGAATTTACTACAGGAACGCAGCACGAACAGCAAACAGCAGCAGCAAGATAGGTGTAACAACAAATAACAAAGAGTACAAAGGAAACAGATCCCTGCAGGGGCTCTGGGCGGCACCCGCGGCT